>NC_069499.1:168361029-168518687 GCF_027579735.1 Bombina bombina | reverse complement strand
TTACTTACAGGCTACTAAAGATTTTCCTCAAACATCTGCCCTGTTTGTCGTTTACTCTGGACAGAGGAGAGGTCAAAAAGCTTTGACAACCTCTCTCTTCTTTTGGCTTCGGAGCATAATACGCTTAGCCTATGAGACTGCTGGACAGCAGCCCCCTGTAAGGATTACAGCTCATTCTACTAGAGCTGTGGCTTCCACCTGGGCCTTTAAAAATGAGGCCTCTGTTGAACAGATTTGCAAGGCTGCAACTTGGTCTTCACTTCACACCTTTTCAAAATTTTACAAATTTGATACTTTTTGCTTCTTTGGAAGAAAGGTTCTGCAGGCAGTGGTTCCTGCCTTGTCCCTCCCATCATCCGTGTACTTTAGCTTTGGTATTGGTATCCCACAAGTAATGGATGATCCGTGGACTGGATACACTTAACAAGAGAAAACATAATTTATGCTTACCTGATAAATTTATTTCTCTTGTAGTGTATCCAGTCCACGGCCCGCCCTGTCCTTTTAAGGCAGGTCTAAATTTTAATTAAACTACAGTCACCACTGCACCCTATGGTTTCTCCTTTCTCGTCTTGTTTCGGTCGAATGACTGGATATGGCAGTGAGGGGAGGAGCTATATAGCAGCTCTGCTGTGGGTGATCCTCTTGCAACTTCCTGTTGGGAAGGAGAATATCCCACAAGTAATGGATGATCCGTGGACTGGATACACTACAAGAGAAATAAATTTATCAGGTAAGCATAAATTATGTTTTTGTTAATTTTATTACCGTATCAGCATTATTTAATTTATTGTGTTATAAAATAAAAACAATATTATAAAATGTTTCACATTGGCTTAACATATGCAAAGAGGGGTTGAAGTAGGGGGTGTGGTGTGGGTGGGATTAGAAGGGGTGAGTAACATTTTGTCCTGGCTAAGAGCTTAGGGCTTGACATTTTTCGAGGTATAATATGTATGTTGTGTTTAACATCTTCATTTAAAATTGTGTGGCTGCTTTGAGTCTAAGGCTATTTATTATGCTGAGTTTTGTTTAGACATTTTTAATATTTATGTTAGCATCACATTATTGGGTTTTTAACAGAACATGGCAGCAGTACACTAATTGACTGACACTTTTTTGTTGTTTGTTTATTATAGAAGCGCATATTGTGCTGCATCGGTGGCATCACTTACTAATATTATGACTCCCATGTTGTTTGATGGTACTGCAGAGTGGATAGCACGGTACAGACCTTTTTCTCTTATACATTTTTGTTATAATCTTTACTATAGGATTAATGTTGAATTGGTTATTCCTCTCTTATGTCTGTCTCTCCATATTTACTGGTCCTTTTTAGCTTTCAATGCACCTGAATTAGACATTTACTTCTATTTCAAGGGATGAAACCACTCACATGCTGAACTAAAACCTATGCAGAATTCTCCTGTGAATGAGGGCTGATTGGGAGTCATATACTGTATGAAAGGGCCATTATAACTTTAAAATGACATGCTGTAATCCCTTAGAGCGTGTAATTTTAAAACTAGCCATGCTGTAATGCTATGTAATTTATCATTACACACAACAAGGTCGGATTACAGTGTGATGAAGTGACGGGCACATTTCTATGCAGATGCTGACACATTCAGACCCCACTAATACAGAGCTGAAGTTCCTCAAAGTGCTACTGTTTACTGTATTTTTATTTTCCCAAAACGCATATTCTGTATCCTTCCTTAAATCGAAGCAAGAGGTTTTTAATGTTCATTTTAAAAAAAACTAACTAAATCCATAGTAATCTACCCAGACCCTTTTTTACAACCAAACTAATCTTGATTACTACTGATTAACACTTTGATTTGACCAAACAATGTGTTGTGTTGTTTACTAATCTTAGATGTCAGAACTGGGAAGGTGGAATTGGAGGCGTCCCAGGGATGGAAGCACACGGTGGCTATACATTTTGCGGGCTAGCTGCATTAGTCATTATGAAGAAAGTACAGCTGCTTGATTTCAGGAGTTTGCTGGTGAGATTAACTTTTTGGTTTAAAATAAAACAAACAGAAAAGTATCAAATTACAATGCGTCGCTCTCCCATTTGTTTGCAATTAATCCTTTTTTTTCTTTCATAAAGGTGGTGAGAATCCACAATCCTTTATTCTTTGCAGTTGTACTTCTGGCCACTTGGAGGAGGCAAAGATCCCAAAACTCCAAGAACCTTTAAAACCCCTTCCACCTTACTGGAAACTAGTCTTGTCTTAGCCTTTGCAGGAGGAAGTTGAACAATATAGGTGCTCCAGGTGTTTGAGCAATGTTCCCAGTGGGATGTCTTTAGAGTATGGGTAGTGGCAAACGAACTTCCTATGGAAGGTAGTCGTGGGCCTGCCACAGGTGTCACAGGGACCAGTCCCTAGCCTCCTCTTGTTGGTTTAAAGTTATACTCCATATATTTAGATTCTCAGCCAATCCAGTGCTGCACACGTGACAGCCATCTCCTGGAAGCAGGTCTTTCTGTTTATGGTAAGTACAGTTGTATGGATCAGGTAAGAGTGGGGGTTGTTGGCATCTGATTAGATTGATGGCTATAAGTAGGTAGTCTTTGATGGGTATAAAATAGTTTGGGGACCATTATGTCAGACATTTTAGGCTTGAGTATATAAGAACCTTATTTCACCCTATGCAGGCCTTGAGGTGCATAAAGTATTTTTTTTTTTTCTCACGTCTGCTTGTTTGCGCGCATTGTGGTTTTTTTCTCTCCATGCGTCGGCTTAATTACGTGCATAACTTTTTCACATGTCACTGTGATTATGCTCACCATCTTTTTCACTCATCCAATTCTCTGTGGATTAACGCTCCTGAAGCTTGCTTAAGACTCTGGTGATTGGGTAAGATTGAATTGCTTTCAAGAGCTGCTTTATTTGGGTGTAATGTTACTTTATCCAACCTTTTAATGTTATATTTAATTTATTATTTATATTTTGATTTACTCATTAACTGCCTGTTGATCTATTTTCTTTTGCATGATGTACCGAGTCCACGGATTCATCCTTACTTGTGGGATATTGTCCTTCCTGACAGGAAGTAGCAAAGAGAGCACCACAGCAGAGCTGTCTATATAGCTCCCCCCTTAACTCCACCCCCCAGTCATTCTCTTTGCTGGCTCTAAGCAGGAAGGGTAAAGAGAAGAGGTGTTATTTTTAAATGGTACCGGTGTTGTACTATTTACTCTCAGGCAGGATATAGATGAAGATTTCTGCCTGGAGGATGATGATCATAGCATTTGTAACTAAGGTCCACTGCTGTTCCCACAGAAGCTGAGGAGTACAGGAAAACTTCAGTGTGAGGAACGGTTCTTGCTATACAGCAATGAGGTATGTTCAGTCATTTTTCTGCAGAGACTGTGTTAACTCAGAAAGGCTGACAGTATCCCCATTAGGGGAAGGGTAAGCAGTAATCCTAGTGTGAAAGAGGCTTTACTAGCTTGCATAAAGGGCTAAATTTTTTGGGCACTTGGTTTGTTTATGAAAAATTGGGACAAACGTTTGTGTGTTCTGGGAGTAACGTTTTTTATGTTTATGGGACGTTTGCTTGAGGGGTCATTTGGCTTTTTGGGGTTGTTATAACCCACATGGTTTTCAAACTAGGTTTTCTAGATTTGTGTAGGCCCCAGCAACATCGAATGAGGTGGGCGGGGCCTGTATTTAGTTATACAGACAAGCAGCAAGCAACTTCTCCTGAGGTCCTATTAATCTTCTGAGGGCCTATTCGAAGCTTTAACCCCATATTATCGTTCCTAAGGGCAGGTAGGGCCACAGCAGAGCTGTGGCAAGGTGCTTATAGGGGTTTTTAACCGGTTTTAGACAAATTTCAATCCGTTTTTTTCATTTGTGGGTTTATTGCTTATTAACTTGTGGTGCAATCCTTCTAAAGCTTAGTGGGTACACTGTTAAAATTTCGGAAAAATTGAAGCAATTTTAACCTGTTTTGCAGTTTGTGTATGCCTTTTTTTTCTCTTAAAGGCACAGTACCGTTTTTGCAAATTGTGTTTTTTTTCCATTAAATAAAGTGTTTTCCAATCTTGCTTGCTTTATTACTAGTCTGTTAAACATGTCTGACACTGAGGAAACTCATTGCTCAATTTGTTTAGAAGCCATTCTGGAACCCCCTCTTAGAATGTGTCCCACTTGTACTGATCTGTCTATAAATTGCAAACAGCATATTTTGAATTATAAAAGTTTGGCATTAGATGATTCTCAGACAGAAGGAAATCAGGTTTTGCCATCTAGTTCTCCCCAAGTGTCACAACCGGTAACGTCAGCACAAGCGACGCCAAGTACTTCTAGTGCGTCTAATTCTTTCACCTTGCAAGATATGGCTTCAGTTATGAATACTACCCTCACAGAGGTTTTATCTAAACTGCTTGGGTTGCAACGGAAGCGCAATAGCTCTGGGTTAAGAACAAATGCTGAGCCTTCTGACGCTTTAATGGCCATTTCCGATATTCCCTCACAATGTTCTGAAGTAGGGATGAGGGATTTGCTGTCTGAGGGAGAGATTTCTGATTCAGGAAAGATGTTCCCTCAGGCAGATTCAGATATGACGGCATTTAAATTTAAGCTAGTACACCTCCGCTTATTGCTCAGGGAGGTTTTAGCGACTCTGGATGATTGTGACCCTATTGTAGTTCCAGAGAAATTGTGTAAAATGGACAAATATTTAGAGGTTCCCGTTTACACTGATGTTTTTCCGGTCCCTAAGAGGATTTCGGACATTGTTACTAAGGAGTGGGATAGACCAGGTATTCCGTTCTCTCCCCCTCCTGTTTTTAAGAAAATGTTTCCCATTTCTGACACCATAAAGGACTCATGGCAGACGGTCCCTATGTGGAGGGAGCTATTTCTACCCTGGCTAAGCGTACAACTATACCTATTGAAGACAGTTGTGCTTTCATTGATCCTATGGATAAAAAATTAGAGGGTCTCCTAAAGAAAATTTTTGCTCATCAAGGTTTTCTTCTTCAACCTATAGCGTGCATTGTTCCTTTAACCACTGCGGCTGCCTTTTGGTTTGAGGCTCTAGAAGAGGCTCTTCAGATGGAGACCCCACTAGATGATATTTTTGACAGAATTAAGGCTCTTAAGTTGGCTAATTCTTTTATTACAGACGCCGCTTTTCATCTTGCTAAATTAGTGGCTAAGAATTCAGGTTTTGCCATTTTACCGCGTAGAGCGTTATGGCTTAAGTCCTGGTGAGCTGATGTGTCATCTAAATCTAAGCTTTTGACCATCCCTTTCAAAGGTAAGACCCTATTCGGGCCTGCATTGAAAGAGATCATTTCTGACATCACTGGGGGGAAGGGTCATGCCCTCCCTCAAGATAAGTCGAATAAGACTAGCGCCAAACAAAATCATTTTCGTTCCTTTCGAAACTTCAAGGGTGGTCCCGCTTCTGCTTCCCCTGCTGCAAAGCAAGAGGGGAACTTTGCTCAATCCAAACCAACCTGGAGACCTAACCAGGCTTGGAACAAGGGTAAACAGGCCAAAAAGCCTGCTGCTGCCACTAAGACAGCATGAAGGGGTAACCCCCGATCCAGGACCGGTCTAGTAGGGGGCAGACTCTCTCTCTTTGCTCAGGCCTGGGAAAGAAACGTTCAGGACTCCTGGGCCGTATAAATTGTAACCCAGGGGTATCTTCTAGATTTCAAATATTCTCCTCCAAGGGGGGAGATTCCATGTTTCTCAATTGTCTGTAAACCAGACAAAAAGAGAGGCGTTCTTACGCTGTGTAGAAGACCTTCTTACCATGGGAGTGATCTGCCCAGTTCCGAAAGCAGAACAGGGGCAAGGTTTCTACTCCAATCTGTTTGTTGTTCCCAAAAAGGAGGGAACCTTCAAACCAATTCTAGATCTCAAGATCCTAAACCAATTCCTAAGAGTTACATCCTTCAAGATGGAGACCATTCGGACTATCTTACCATTGATCCAGGAGGGTCAATATATGACCACCGTGGACTTAAAGGATGCGTATCTACACATTCCTATTCTCAAAGATCATCACCAGTTCCTCAGGTTCGCCTTTCTCGACAAGCATTATCAGTTTGTTGCTCTAACTTTCGTGTTGGCCACGGCGCCACAAATCTTCACGAAGGTGCTAGGGTCCCTTCTGGCTGTTCTAAGGCCACGGAGCATAGCAGTGGCGCCTTATCTAGACGACATTCTAATTCAAGCGTCGACCTTCCAACTAGCGAAGTCTCACACGGACTTAGTGTTGGCCTTTCTAAGATCTCACGGGTGGAAGGTGAACGTAAAAAAAAGTTCTCTTTCCCCCCTCACAAGAGTTTTATTTCTAGGGACTCTGATAGACTCAGTAGACATGAAAATATTTCTGACGGAGGTCAGAAAATCAAAGATTTTGTCCACCTGCCGAGCTCTTCATTCCGCGGCCGTCAGTGTATGGAGGTAATCGGACTTATGGTAGCGGCAATGGACATAGTTCCGTTTGCTCGCTTGCATCTCAGACCACTGCAACTATGCATGCTCAAACAGTGGAATGGGGATTATGCAGATTTATCTCCTCAGATAAATCTGGATCAAGAGACCAGAGACTCTCTTCTTTGGTGGTTGTCGCAGGATCATCTGTCCCAGGGAATGCGTTTCTGCAGGCCAGAATGGGTTATTGTGACGAGAGACGACAGACGCCAGCCTTCTGGGCTGGGGTGCAGTCTGGAATTCCCTGAAAGCTCAGGGTTTGTGGACTCGGGAGGAGGCTCTCCTACCGATAAATATTCTGGAATTAAGAGCGATATTCAATGCTCTCCAGGCATGGCCTCAGCTGGCTTCGGCCAGATTCATCAGGTTTCAGTCGGACAACATCACGACTGTGGCTTATATCAATCATCAGGGTGGAACAAAGAGTTCCTTAGCGATGATAGAGGTCTCAAGGATAATCCAATGGGCAGAGGCTCACTATTGCCATCTATCAGCAATCTATATCCCAGGTGTAGAGAACTGGAAGGCAGATTTTCTAAGTCGTCAGACTTTTCATCTGGGGGAGTGGGAACTCCATCCGGAGGTGTTTGCTCAACTGGTTCGGCTATGGGGCACACCAGAATTGGATCTTATGGCGTCTCGTCAGAACGCCAAACTTCATTGTTACGGCTCCAGGTCAAGGGATCCGCAGGCTGTACTGATAGATGCTCTAGCAGTGCCCTGGTCGTTCAACCTGGCTTATGTGTTTCCACCTTTCCCTCTCCTTCCACGTCTGATTGCCAGAATCAAACAGGAGAGAGCATCAGTGATTTTGATAGCGCCTGCGTGGCCACGCAGGACTTGGTATGCAGACCTGGTGGACATGTCATCTCTTCCACCATGGTCTCTGCCATTGAGACAGGACCTTCTGATTCAAGGTCCATTCAAGCATCCAAATCTAATTTCTCTGAAACTGACTGCTTGGAGATTGAACGCTTGATTCTATCAAAGCGGGGTTTCTCTGAGTCAGTCATAAATACCCTGATTCAGGTTCGAAAGCCTGTTACCAGGAAAATCTATCATAATTATGGCGTAAATATCTTTTTTGGTGCGAATTCAAAGGCTTCTCCTGGAGTAAAATCAGGATTCCTAGTATTTTGTCCTTTCTCCAAGAAGGATTGGAAAAAGGATTGTCAGCTAGTTCCCTAAAGGGACAGATATCTGCTCTGTCTATTTTGTTGCACAAGCGTCTGGCAGATGTTCCAGATGTTCGGGCTTTTTGTCAGGCTTTAGCTAGAATTAAGCCTGTGTTTAAACCTGTTGCTCCGCCATGGAGTCTAAATTTAGTTCTTAGAATTCTTCAATGTGACTCACCTTATCTTGTGTTCCATGCTGATAAGGTGGTTTTGCGTACCAAGCCTGGGTTCCTACCTAAGGTTGTTACTAACAGGAATATCAATCAGGAAATTGTTGTTCCTTCTCTGTGTCCTAATCCTTCTTGTAAGAAGGAACGTCTGTTGCACAACTTGGACGTGGTTCGTGCTTTGAAATTTTACTTGCAGGCAACCAAAGATTTTCGTCAAACATCTTCTTTGTTTGTTGTCTATTCTGGAAAGCGTAGGGGTCAAAAGGCTACGGCGACTTCTCTTTCCTTTTGGCTGAAAAGCATCATCCGTTTGACTTATGAGACTGCTGGACAGCAGCCTCCTGAAAGGATTATAGCTCATTCTACTAGAGCGGCAGCTTCCACATGTGCTTTTAAAAATGATGCTTCTGTTGAACAGATTTGTAAGGCTGCGACTTGGTCTTCGCTTCATACCTTTTCAAAATGTTACAAATTTGATACATTTGCTTCTTCAGAGGCTATTTTTGGGAGACAGGTTTTGCAAGCAGTGGTGCCTTCCGTTTAGGTTTCTGTCTTGTCCTTCCCTTCATCCGTGTCCTAAAGCTTTGGTATTGGTATCCCACAAGTAAGGATGAATCCGTGGACTCGTTACATCATGCAAAAGAAAACAGAATTTATGCTTGCCTGATAAATTTCTTTCTTTTGTGATGTATGGAGTCCACGGCCCGCCCTGTCTATTCAAGACAGATAGTATTTTTTTATGTAAACTTCAGTCACCTCTGCACCTTATAGTTTCTCCTTTTCTTCCTTGGCCTTCGGTCGAATGACTGGGGGGTGGAGTTAAGGGGGGAACTATATAGACAGCTCTGCTGTGGTGCTCTCTTTGCTACTTCCTGTCAGGAAGGACAATATCCCACAAGTAAGGATGAATCTGTGGACTCGGTACATCGCAAAAGAAAGAAATTTATCAGGTAAGCATAAATTTTGTTTTTCATTATGGAGAACACTGATTCAGTCTTCTCCTCTGTTAATACTTTTATCTCAGAAGCTAGATCCTCTGAACACTAGTTGATATAATTCCCCTTCTCAGCTTTGCAAATTATATATGGATCATCTTATGCATTCTGATTAGTCTAATGCTGCTCTTGCTTCTAAGCATCTGTTCTTCCTCTGTTTGGTCTACATAGGGGAGTTCTTCAGATTTTTCTCCAGGATTTAAAGATTTTGTATACTTTACTATATCTGACATGTTGGTGGCCATGCCCCCTCCAAGAAGTGTTAGAAGCTAGTTTCTGATAATCCCTCTCCTAGCTTTTCTGATTTAATTAAGTCTTAAGTCTGTGAAGCTGAATGTTCTAGGTCCTGGTTCTTCTGATTTATCCTCTCAAAGCATCCAATGCAGAGAGAGCCACTCTGTGGCCCTCTTTGCATTAGATATCAATGTTGCAGATCGTTGGTGGGTGGGAGCTGCTGTTGGTATTTTTGATTTTATTTGGGGGTGAAATGGTGGCATGAAATATACCAAAATGCTGTGTAACAGATTTTGGGGGTCAAAGTTAGAAAAAGTGTGTTTTTTTTTTTTTTTTAATTTTTTCATCATATTTTATATATATATATATATATATATATATATATATATTTTTATAGTAAATTATATTATATGATGAAAATAATGGTATCTTTAGAAAGTCAATTTAATGGCGAGAAAAATGGTTTATAATATGTGTGGGTACATTAATGAGTAAGAGGAAAATTGCAGCTAAACACAAACACCACAAAAATGTATAAATAGCCCTGGTCCTTAAGGGTAAGAAAATTGAAAAATGGTCTAGTCACTAAAGGGTTAAGTTTAGAGGGTATCAAATTCAGGAGAAATGTGAGGAAACTTTGTTTTACAGAAAGAGTAGTGGATTCATGGAATACACTTCCAATTGATGTGGTAAACGCAGACTGTAAAGGAATTAAAAAATACCTGGGACATGCATATAAGGCTAAGAAAAAAGTAACATGTAATATGGGTAGAGTTTTTGGTTCTTATCTACTGTCAAATTCTATGTTTAGTAGTTCAGGATTCTAAAGTTTCTGAGGATTAGTATGTTGGGCAACTGGATTTAAATTTTAAACCCTTGGTTAAAGGAAAAGAAACCCAACATTTTTCTTTCATGATTCAGATATAGCATGCAGCTTTCTAATTTACTTATATTAATGTTTCTTTGTTCTTTTGGTGAAAAGCAAGGACGTATGCTTAGGAGTTGGCCCATTTCTGGAGCACTATATGGCAGAAGTTTTGCAAGAATGGTATCCAGTTGCAAGCACTATTTCCTGCCATGTAGTGCTCCAGATGCCTAACTAGGTATATCTTCAAGACATAGAGGCCTACTTATCAAGCCGTCAACTGTGCTTCATTCGCCGGGAACCAATACGCTCGCCTAACATCGCGGCCGCGGACCTGAATAGGTTCTCCATAGTTACAAAAAAAGCTGTCAAAAAGCCGCGCACCAAGTACGGGGCGATGAGCAGCGGACTGTTGTTAACTAACAGTCATCGATCTCGCTGCTCTTCGGCTTTTTCACAGCTTTATTTGTATACTGTCACTAAACACCCACACTATACTAAACTATTTAACCTCTATACCGCCGCTTCCGGACCCCGCCACCACTAAATAAAGTTATTATCCCCTAAACGCCACTCCCGGAGCCCACCGCCACTTTAATAAACTTATTAACCCCTATTCCTCCGCTCCCGGAGCCAACCGCCACCTACATATTATACTTATCAACCCCTAATCTGCCGCCGCCACCTACAACCCACCGCAACTAAATAAATGTATTAACCCCTAAACTGCCAGCCCCCCACATCACCATAAATTAAATTAACCTATTAACCCCTAAACCTAGCAACGCACTAACTTTATATTAAATATTAACTCATCCCTATCATAATAAATTTAAACTTACCTTTAGATTTAAATTAAACTATATTAAACTAATAATTAACCTATTCTAACTATTATACTAAAATTACATAAAACTGCAAATTTAAAATAACTATATTATATATTCAAAAACCTAACCCTACTCAAATAATTTAAATCTACACTAAAAAATTACTAAGTTACCAAAAATTAACAACTAAGTTACAAAAAATAATAAACACTAAGTTACACAAAAAAAATAAACACTGTTACAAAAAAAGAAAAAAGAAATTATCAAAGCTTTAAACTAATTACACCTAATCTAAGGGCCCTATGAAAATAAAGTCCCCCCCAAAATAAAAAAATAAAAAAACATAGCCTACAATAAACTTAAAAGGAAGAACAAAAAAGAAAAACGACAACGGCACTACAATAGCTGTGTCCCTCAATAGGTTCTGTTCTCCTAGAATATGAGAAATAACAAAAGAGAAATGTGTGCGGGGACTTAGGTGCTGTACACTAAAAGAGGCAAACTAGAATTCTGCAATTGACCCTTCTAATAAACTTAAAAGGGCCTTTTGCGGGCATTGCCCTAATGTAAGCTCTTTTACCTGTAAAAAAAAAAATACAAATACCCCCCAACAGTAAAACCCACCACCCACACAACCAACACCCCAAATAAAAAGCTAACTTAAAAAAAAACCTAAGCTCCCCATTGCCCTGAAAAGGGCATTTGGATGGGCATTGCCCTTAAAAGGGCATTTAGCTCTATTGCAGCCCAAGTCCTAATCTAAAACTAAAACCCACCCAATAAACCCTTAAAAAATCCTAACACTAACCCCAGAAGATTTACTTAGTTTTGAAGATCCGACATTCATCCTCCAAGACAACGCGGAGCATCCTCTTCTGACGACGACTACCGACGAATGAAGGATCCTTTAAATGACATCATCCAAGATGGCGTCCCTTAGATTCCGATTGGCTGATAGAATTCTATCAGCCAATCGGAATTAAGGTTGAAAAAATCCAATCCGTCAATAGGATTGAGCTCGCATTCTATTGGCTGATTGGATCAGCCAATAGGATTAAAGCTCAATCCTATTGGCTGATTGCAACAGCCAGTAGGATTTTTTCAACCTTAATTCCGATTGGCTGATAGAATTCTATCAGCCAATCGGAATCTAAGGGACGCCATCTTGGATGACATCGTTTAAAGGAACCTTCATTTTTCGGTAGTCGTCGTCAGAAGAGGATGCTCCCCGTCGGATGTCTTGAAGATGGAGCCGCTCTGCGCTGGATGGATGAAGATAGAAGATGCCGTCTGGATGAAGACTTCTGCGGGCTTGGATGAAGACTTCGGCCGCTTCATTGAGGACTTCTCTTGGCTTCTTGGAGGATGGATGTCGGATCTTCAAAACTGTAAGTAAATCTTCTGGGGTTAGTGTTATGATTTTTTAAGGGTTTATTGGGTGGGTTTTAGTTTTAGATTAGGACTTGGGCTGCAGTATAGCTAAATGCCCTTTTAAGGGCAATGCCCATCCAAATGCCCTTTTCAGGGTAATGGGGAGCTTAGGTTTTTTTTAGTTATTTTTTTATTTGGGGTGTGGGTGGTGGGTTGTAATGTTGGGGGGGGGGTCTTGTATTTTTTTTTACAGGTAAAAGAGCTGATTACTTTGGGGCAATGCCCAGCAAAAGGCCCTTTTAAGGTCTATTGTAGGCTAGTTTTTTTTATTTGGGGGGGGGGGGTATTTTCATAGGGCCCTTAGATTAGGTGTAATTAGTTTAAAGCTTTGATAATTTCTTTTTTATTTTTTCTAACTTAGTGTTTATTTTTTTGTGTAACTTAGTGTTTGTTAGTAATTTTTGTGTAGATTTAAATTATTTGAGTAGGGTTAGGCTTTTAAATATATAATATAGTTATTTTAATTTGTAGTATTACGTAATTTTAGTATAAAAGTTAGGGTAGGTTAATTATTAGTTTAATATAGTTTAAATTAAATCTAAAGATAAGTTTTAAATTTATTATAAGATAGGGATGAGTTAATATTTAATATAAAGTTAGCGGGTTGTTAGGTTTAGGGGTTAATAGGTTAATTTAGTTTATGGTGATGTGGGGGGCTGGCGGTTTAGGGGTTAATACATTTATTTAGACCGGTGGGCTCCGGGAGCGGCAGGAAAGGGGTTAGTAACTTTATGTAGGTGGCGGCGGTGTAGGGGGTGGCAGATTATGGGGTGTTTAGACTCGGGGTACATGTTAGGGTGTTAGGTGTAAATGTTACTTTATTATCCCATAGGAATCAATGGGATATCGGGTAGCAGCGAACATAAGCTTTCGCTGCTTTCAGACTCCCATTGATTCCTATGGCATCCGCCGCCTCCAGGGCAGCGGATTGAAAACCAGGTACGCTGGGCCGGAATAGTGGCGAGCATACCTGCTAGGAATTTAACTAGCAAAAGTAGTTAGAAAGTGCCGAATTTGCATTCGGAACATCTGTAGTGATGTAACCATCGATCTGTGTCGGACTGAGACCGGCGGATCGTATGTTAAGTCACAAAATTCTACTTTTGCCGGTCTGTAGCCTTTGATAAATAAGGTGAATCAAGCTCTCCACAATTACGCTGCAGAATTCCAGCGTATTTGCGGTTAACGGCTTGATAAAAAGAGGCCATAATGTCATCGGAACAAAGTAAATTAGATTATTTTTTTTTGTTTATGCTCTGTCTGTATCACAAAAGAATCTTTGAGTTTCATATCCTTTTAAGTCTCCTGAGGTAGTTCCAGTTCTTATGCCATCTGTGAGATAATTTCTAAAGAGTGGTCTAAGCCTGCTACCACTTTTAATCCTGCTTCAAGATTTAAAAGGATGTTTACTTTTGCCTGCTTTTAATTTAGAGCTCTGGGAAACTATTCCTTAAGTGGATGTGGCTTTTTTCTACTTTGGCTAAACGTACTACTATCCCTGTCTAGGATATTATCTATTTTAAAGACCCTATAGATAGGAAATTGGAGTCATAGAAAGGCTTCATCACTGAGGTTTTCTTTTTAGGTTGGCAATTAGTATTGCTTGCGTTGCGTCCTCTACCCTTTGGTGTGAGGGTTTATCTGAGCAGCTTTCGGAGTAATCTGCTGGTGAAGAGTTTTCTAATCAATTAAAACCCTTGAAGACAACTAATGCTTTCATTTGTGATGCTGTTGTTGATATCAAAAACGCTAGGAATTAAGCACTAGCAGTTCTCACTAGGAGGGCCTTCTACAGTGACTGGTGGAACATTAGATTTTCTTCCTCAGGATAAGAAGTCTAAGGGTAATCTAGGGCTTCTAACCGTTTCTGTTCCTTTTGTCAATCTAAGAACCAGTAGTCGTTGTCCTCTTCAATGAAGCAGGGTTCTTACAGTTTCTCCTGGAAGCCAAACCCTAATCCAAACGGGTCTAAACAGTCCAAAATGCTTGTTTCCACTACCAAGTCTGCATGAAGGTGTTGCCTCCGATCCAGATCTTCTGGTAGGGGGCAGATTACACATTTTTTTTTAGGTGGCTTAGTTTTATTCTGTTTAAGATCCATGGGTTCTGAACATAATTTACCAAGGATACAGAATAGGTTTGAGTTCAAGGCCTCCCAGGGGAAGGTTTCCTCTGTCTCATGTTCCAAAGAATCCTGTAAAGGCAGGAGCCTTTTTTTTCAGTCTATTTCAGATCTGGAGTAATAGTTCCAGTTCTGGAATTGGACACAGGGTCAGGGTTTCTATTCCAACCTCTATGTTCTTAATAAAGAAGGAACTTACAGACCCGTTATGGATTTAAAAAATGTAAACCAGTTTCTAAAGGTTCATTCTTTCAAGAAACTATTCAGGCATTTCTTCCTCTTGTTCAAAGAGCACAGTTCATGTCCTCTATACATCTGAAGTATGCTTTTCTTCATACCCTATTCAAAGGGATTATCATCAATTTCTAAGGTTTCCGTTCCTGGAAAGCATTTTCAGTTTGTTGCTCTTCCATTTGGTTTGGCTACTGGTCCCAGAATTTTTATAATAGTTCTGGGGTCTGTCTGCTTGGTGGTAGGAACTCGGGGTGTTTTTTTTTCCTGGTTGATAGCATGGTACGGCCTTCATCTTTATATTTAGCACTATCTCATACCCATAGAATTTTGTTGTTTCTTAAAGAACATGGTTGGAAAGTAAATTTTTCCAAAAAGTTATCTGTCCCCTCAGTCCAGGATTACTTTTCTGGGTGTAATAATCAACTCGGTCTCCATGACACTTTGACAGAACAAAGAAAGATTAAGTTACTCTTAGCTTGTGTAAAACTTCAGTCTGTTCCTTCTCCTTCTGTAGCTCTTTGTATGGAAGTTTTTAGGTCTGATGATAGCAGCCTCAGATGCTATTCCTTTTGTTTGGTTTCACATGAGAATGTATGCTTAGTCAGTGGTGCACACAGTTAGCTAAGATTTTTCTGGATGCCAAAACAAGACAATCCCTTACCTGGTGAATCAATTATCGGTCCATTATTCTGGTGGCATCTTTTGTCCATCCAAATTGATCTGTGATCTCCATATTCAAGTATTTTTCTTGTTGGGGTGCAGTCTGTGTGTCCCAGAGAGCACAGAGAGTTTGGTTACTTCTGGAGGCGAAGTTGCTTATAAATGTTCTGGACCTTTTCAGAGCCCTTTTAGTTTTGGCCTCTCCTGAAAAGAGACTTATCTGTGTTTCCAGTCAATGTCACAAAGGGAAACTCACATGTTTCTTGGCGAAGAGGGAGGTTTCCTGAATTCTGTCATGGGCAAAGAAGCAATGTAATTGCTGTAATTTCTTAATTTCTGCAGTACATATTGCAGGGAGGAGCAATTAGGAAGCAGACTTTCTCAGTCGTCAATCCCTTCATCCAGTGGAATGGTATTTAGTCAAATTGTTAATCTGTGGGGTCTTCCATAAGTAGATCTGATAACTTCTCATTTTTACAACAAGCTCCCCAGATACTTTGCAGGGCCCAGGGATCCTCAGGTGAAGTTTGTGGATGCTCTAGTAATGCCTTGGTTGTTTAGTCTCGCAGGATTTGGTTTGCAGATCTGGTATAGATATCCTCTGTGGCCTCTTCCTCTGCATCACAACCTTCTCTCTCCAAGGTCTGTTTTTTTTTTTATCAGAATTTAAAATCCCTAAAGTTGATGGTTTGGAGATTGAATGCTTAGTTTTAAGGCAGAGAGGTTTTTCTGATTTTGTCATTGAAACTTTGGTTCAGGCCAGTAAACCTGTGATAATGAAGGTTTGTTTCAAGGTTTGGAAGGCTTTTATTTTCTGGTGTGTGAAACATGGATTGAGTTGGCACTTGTTTCAAATTCTTTAATTTCTTCAGGATGGTTTGGATAAGTGTTTATCTCCTAGCTCTTTAAATTGCCAAATCTCTACTCTTTCTGTATTGTTTCACACGAAGATTGCTAAATTTCTGGATATTCAGATTTTTTTCCAGGCCTTCGTCAAGATTACGTTTGTGATTAATCCAATTTCTCCTCCATGGAATTCTTTATTTTGTTTTAAGAGCTTTGCAGGTTCCTTTTTTTTTAACCCAGTGTTTTTCAACCAGTGTGCCGTGGCACACTAGTGTGCCATGAGAGATCCTCAGGTGTGCAGCGGCAGACTGACAACAGTGCGGGGGTACAGTATATATACTGTATATATATCCTGTATTAGGCTACAATGTATGATTTTGTAAAATGTTGGGATGGTGGTGTGCCACAGGATTTTTTAATGTAAAAAAGTGTGCCACGGCAAAAAAAAGGTTGCAAATCACTGTTTTAACCTATGCATAATTTGGATATTCAGCTTTTTTCTTTTGAAGGTCATGTTTCTTTTGGATATTTTTTTTTCTGCTTGGAGAGCTGAATTGTCTGCTCTTTGTTGTGAGCCTTTTTAAAAACCAAAAAAAAAACAAAAACTTTTTTTATTCTAGTTCTTATGAAATAGTTTTATTTTATACAATACATATTTTCTTTTCTAATCAGGTCTGTCAAACTGAGTTAACAATATATATATATATATGACACACATACACACATACATACATAAATACATATATATATATATATATATATATATATATACACATACAAATATATATATATATATATATACACACACATACACACATACACACACACACACACACACATACTGTTTTGGCACATGCATAAATCACCTTACCTCTTTTACAGATATAACTCTACTGTGAGACCAGAGATTGAATTCCTTTTTTTTTTTTTATCAGGATAAAGCAGGTGGTTTCTTCTATTAACCTCAATCGTAAGATTGTTGTTCCCTCTTTTTATCCTAATCCCAAAGAATTCTAAGCATAGGCTTCTCCATAATTTAGATGTGGTCAAAGCTTTGAAGTACTATTTACAGGCTACTAAGGATTTTAGACAATGTTCTAGCTTGTTTGTTCATCTTTCTGGTTCCAGAAAGGGCCAGAAGGCTACTGCTGTTTTTTTCGTTAGCCTCTTGGTTGAAGCGTTTAATACATAATGCTTACTTGGTCAGTCTCCTAAATGTATTATTGCTTATTCTACCTGACCAGTTGCTACTTCATGGGCCTTTAGAATTAAGGCTTCTTTCGATCAAATTTGCAAGGCAGTGACTTGGTCTTCTTTACATACTTTTTCTAAATTCTACCATTTTTA
This sequence comes from Bombina bombina, assembly GCF_027579735.1. NCBI lineage: Eukaryota > Metazoa > Chordata > Amphibia > Anura > Bombinatoridae > Bombina > Bombina bombina. The sequence continues at coordinate 168,501,308 of NC_069499.1, read as the reverse complement.
AGTTTTTACTTCTTTTGAAGCAGCTTTTTGTAGGAAAAGTCCTTCGGGCAGCTTTTTCAGGGCATTAAATATTTTTCTGCATAATCCCCCCCCTCCTTTAAAAAAAAAAAAAAAAAAAAAAAAGCCGTAATCATCCAATATATATGGAAAGGTTCCACCCAGATTACTCGTGGACTCTGCAGCTTGGGTATTATTTTCCAGGAGTAATGGAAAATATAACTTATGCTTACCTGATTAATACATTTCTGTTTTTTTTTCTGGCGGCAGTTAGGCTATACAGTATAGACAGTTGGCTATACATCAGACTAGTTTCTAGTTAGGTGGAAGGGGGTTTAAAGGTTCTTATAGTTTTGGGATCTCGCCTCCTCATAGTGATCAGCAGTGTAATTCCCAGGAATAAGGAATCGTGGACTCTCACCACCATGAAAGAAATTAATTTATCAGTTAAGCATACATTTGTATTTATTTTTTCCTCTTATGGAAGCCATTTAAAGGGACAATAAACGCCTTGATATTTTGTATATAAAATGTTCAGTTATGTATAATAAAACAACTAATGCAACATATTGCCATTATTTATTTTCATGTAATTTAGCTCCTCCTAATAAGGTGCATTTGATGGAGTTTGGCTATTAATAAATAATTGCGGCAAAAAGGATGTTAAAGGGATATGAAACCCAATTTTTTTTCTTTTATGATTCAGATAAAGCATGCAATTTTAAATAACTTTCTAATTTACTCCTATTATAATTTTTGTTCTTGTTTTGGTATCTTTTTTTGGAAGAAGCAGAAATATAAGCTTAGGAGTTGGCCCATTTTTGGCTCAGCACATGGGTACCGCTTGCTTGATTGGTGGCTACATTGTTAATAGTAAATTAGAAAGTTGCTTAAAATTTCATGCTCTATCTGAATCATGAAAGAAAAAAATTGAGTTTCATATCCCTTTAACTTGTTTTAAAAAGTTAAGGTTTGGCTGATGTTCTATAGAAACACAAGGGGTACATCAAAAGGTAATTTTAAGATGTTTACTGTCCCTTTAAGGCTAGTGTTTCCTTTTGTGGGGAATTGAATCCCTTAGCAGTGAGTTAAGATATAAATGGAATGCTTAGACCTATTTAGAAACAACAAGTTAGTGCAGTATGATTCAAACTTGACGCATAATGAACCATACAAGATTCTCTGGAATGTAAATAAGTAATATTCCCATCTTACCTTAGTAATCCTACAACACTTAGTTTTTCTCCAGTAGTATCTTAACAAATGCAAGTCCAAAACAGTAAAACAAGTACTCTCACGCGGTGTGTACCAAAAAGGCACCAGAAGAGCACTCCAATAGTGTTAGCAGCCTCCCAGCTGGCTGAGCTTCGCTATGTGCCAAATCATCACACCAAGGTGTCTAGGGTATCTTTTCTATATGGTCTATTATTAAAGGGATAGTATAATAGTTTTTATATGAATGTATTTTCAATGACTTGTTATACCAGCTGCAGAGTATAACATTTATGAGAAATTGCATTTTTCGGTTTATTTGTATATATGAAGTAGCTGGTTTTGTGCTTTTAAACCACAGCTTATTACAATGGGTTGAGCTTCAGGTAATATCAGATCTCATTATGTTATCATTTTTGTGTACACAGACTTGCTTCCTTATCTTATATTTGTCTAGAAAACCAAAGCTCAATACTTAGAGAGAACAATGGAAAACTATCATTTTATTACTTAACTATCGTGCCCCCCACTGAGAGTGTAATCTTTTCTGCTGGCTGTGTTTACTTAGGCTATTCAATAGAATATACTCCAGTATAGAAACTTTCAGTATAGGTTGGGATACCACAGGCTAAATCAGCTATTTCAAATGCCAAAATAGGGGTAAAGGAGCTACTTGAAAACAATTTAAAACACTCCAGAAGGTAAAATGAATCATTGGGAACAATTTAAAGGAGAGACATTTTTTGGGTGAACTGTCCCTTTAAGTGGGGCTTCCATAGTTTGCAGCTCTTCTGAAGAGGTTAAAAAATGGGCACAGTAACTGAAGTAGAAACATAGGTTAAATATTATAAAAGCCATGCTAAAATAAGAATACAGAGTGAGACGTGCTCAACCAGGAACTAACAGCTCAGTAGCCTTGTTCTATTGCGACTTACCACCTAGGAGCAGCCTTTTAGCCTAATTACTCTTTCTCAGAGGAGAACTTTCCTGAAGTATATCGGTCTGATCCCACCTTACAAGGTCAGTTCAGCCCCAAAATACCTGGCAATCCTCCTCTGAATGAAGAACATGGAAACCGCAGACAATCATTCTTTGGGCCTAGTCAGTGAGATGCAGCCATATTTCCTGTAAGCACATTGGGGAAATGAGTCCAAATCTGGTTTCCCCCATCACCCTTAGGGAGGCTTTTCCCAGTGCCATAATACAAATATTCAGAGTGGTGCTAAAATGAGAAACTACATTTCTTGGGAGTGTGCCATTTAATTCGGTTACTTAAAGCATACGTCAGATGGCCTGTTATAAACATCTAGGATGTAAGTTTGCTCTCTTAGTTTCTTCTGTTAAGTGTGATCAGTCCACGGGTCATCATTACTTCTGGGATATTACTCCTCCCCAACAGGAAGTGCAAGAGGATTCACCCAGCAGAGCTGCATATAGCTCCTCCCCTCTACGTCACTCCCAGTCATTCTCTTGCACCCAACGACTAGATAGGATGTGTGAGAGGACTATGGTGATTATACTTAGTTTTATATCTTCAATCAAAAGTTTGTTATTTTAAAATAGCACCGGAGTGTGTTATTACCTCTCTGGCAGAGTTTGAAGAAGAATCTACCAGAGTTTTTGCTATGATTTTAGCCGGAGTAGTTAAGATCATATTGCTGTTTCTCGGCCATCTGAGGAGAGGTAAACTTCAGATCAGGGGACAGCGGGCAGATGTATCTGCATAGAGGTATGTAGCAGTTTTTATTTTCTGACAATGGAATTGATGAGAAAATCCTGCCATACCGATATAATGTCATGTATGTATACTTTACACTTCAGTATTCTGGGGAATGGTACTTCACTAGAATTACACTGTAAGAAGTACATAAAGCTGTTTAATAACTAGAAATTATGTTTAACGTTTTTGCTGGAATGTAAAATCGTTTTCATTTGCTGAGGTACTGAGTGAATAAATGTTTGGGCACTATTTTTCCACTTGGCAGTTGCTTAATCTTTTTTCTGACAGTTTCTGTTCTCTCTCACTGCTGTGTGTGAGGGGGAGGGGCCGTTTTTTGGCGCTTTTACTACGCATCAGATATTTCAGTCAGCAGCTCATTGTATTTCCTGCATGATCCGGTTCATCTCTACAGAGCTCAGGGGTCTTCAAAACTTATTTTGAGGGAGGTAATTTCTCTCAGCAGAGCTGTGAGAATTATAGTTGACTGAGATAAAAAACGTTTATTCTGTAATTTGTTTCCTGCTTTCAGAATTTATCTTTACTAATGGGATTAAACCTTTGCTAAATTTGTGTTGTTTACAAGGATTGAGGCTATAACTGTTTCAATTTATTAATTTTCAACTGTCATAGATCTTCTGTGCTTCTTAAAGGCACAGTACGTTTTTAATATTATTCTAATTGAATTGTATTCCAAGTTGCAAGTTTATTTGCTAGTGTGTTAAACATGTCTGATTCAGAGGATGATACCTGTGTCATTTGTTGCAATGCCAAAGTGGAGCCCAATAGAAATTTATGTACTAACTGTATTGATGCTACTTTAAATAAAAGTCAATCTGTACAAATTGAACAAATTTCACCAAACAACGAGGGGAGAGTTATGCCGACTAACTCGCCTCACGTGTCAGTACCTGCATCTCCCGCTCGGGAGGTGCGTGATATGGTAGCGCCGAGTACATCTGGGCGGCCATTACAAATCACATTACAGGATATGGCTACTGTTATGACTGAAGTTTTGGCTGAATTACCAGAACTAAGAGGTAAGCGTGATCACTCTGGGGTGAGAACAGAGTGCGCTGATAATATTAGGGCCATGTCAGACACTGCGTCACAGGTGGCAGAACATGAGGACGGAGAACTTCATTCTGTAGGTGACGGTTCTGATCCAAACAGACTGGATTCAGATATTTCAAATTTTAAATTTAAACTGGAAAACCTCCGTGTATTACTAGGGGAGGTGTTAGCGGCTCTGAATGATTGTAACACAGTTGCAATACCAGAGAAAATGTGTAGGTTGGATAAATATTTTGCGGTACCGGCGAGTACTGAGGTTTTTCCTATACCTAAGAGACTTACTGAAATTGTTACTAAGGAGTGGGATAGACCCGGTGTGCCGTTCTCACCCCCTCCGATATTTAGAAAAATGTTTCCAATAGACGCCACCACACGGGACTTATGGCAAACGGTCCCTAAGGTGGAGGGAGCAGTTTCTACTTTAGCTAAGCGTACCACTATCCCGGTGGAGGATAGCTGTGCTTTTTCAGATCCAATGGATAAAAAATTAGAGGGTTACCTTAAGAAAATGTTTGTTCAACAAGGTTTTATATTGCAACCCCTTGCATGCATTGCGCCGATCACGGCTGCAGCGGCATTCTGGATTGAGTCTCTGGAAGAGAACATTAGTTCAGCTACTCTGGACGACATTACGGACAGGCTTAGAGTCCTTAAACTAGCTAATTCATTCATTTCGGAGGCCGTAGTACATCTTACTAAACTTACGGCGAAGAATTCAGGATTCGCCATTCAGGCACGCAGGGCGCTGTGGCTAAAATCCTGGTCAGCTGATGTTACTTCTAAGTCTAAATTGCTTAATATACCTTTCAAAGGGCAGACCTTATTCGGGCCCGGGTTGAAAGAGATTATCGCTGACATTACAGGAGGTAAAGGCCATGCCCTGCCTCAGGACAAAGCCAAAGCTAAGGCTAGACAGTCTAATTTTCGTTCCTTTCGTAATTTCAAAGCAGGAGCAGCATCAAATTCCTCTGCACCAAAACAGGAAGGAGCTGTTGCCCGCTACAGACAAGGCTGGAAACCTAACCAGTCCTGGAACAAGGGCAAGCAGATCAGGAAACCTGCTGCTGCCCCTAAAACAGCATGAATTGAGGGCCCCCGATCCGGGATCGGATCTAGTGGGGGGCAGACTTTCTCTCTTCGCCCAGGCTTGGGCAAGAGATGTCCAGGATCCCTGGGCGCTAGAGATAATATCTCAGGGATACCTTCTGGACTTCAAATACTCTCCTCCAAGAGAGAGATTTCATCTGTCAAGGTTGTCATCAATCCAGACAAAGAAAGAGGCGTTTCTACGCTGCGTACAAGAGCTCTTTTTAATGGGAGTAATCCATCCAGTTCCACGATCGGAACAGGGACAGGGGTTTTACTCAAATCTGTTTGTGGTTCCCAAAAAAGAGGGAACTTTCAGACCAATCCTGGACTTAAAGATCCTAAACAAATTCCTAAGAGTTCCATCGTTCAAAATGGAGACTATTCGGACAATTTTACCTATGATCCAAGAGGGTCAGTACATGACCACTGTAGATTTAAAGGATGCTTACCTTCACATACCGATTCACAAAGATCATTACCGGTACCTAAGGTTTGCCTTCCTAGACAGGCATTACCAGTTTGTGGCTCTTCCATTCGGATTGGCTACAGCTCCAAGAATCTTCACAAAGGTTCTGGGTGCTCTTCTGGCGGTACTAAGACCGCGGGGAATCTCGGTAGCTCCATACCTAGACGACATTCTGATACAAGCTTCAAGCTTTCAAACTGCCAAGTCTCATACAGAGTTAGTACTGGCATTTCTAAGGTCACATGGATGGAAGGTGAACGAAAAGAAAAGTTCACTCGTTCCACTCACAAGAGTTCCCTTCCTGGGGACTCTTATAGATTCTGTAGAAATGAAGATTTACCTGACAGAGGACAGGCTAACAAGACTTCAAAGTGCTTGCTGCACCCTTCATTTCATTCAACACCCGTCAGTGGCTCAATGCATGGAGGTAATCGGCTTAATGGTAGCGGCAATGGACATAGTACCCTTTGCACGCTTACACCTCAGACCACTGCAACTGTGCATGCTAAGTCAGTGGAATGGGGATTACTCAGACTTATCCCCTTCTCTGAATCTGGATCAAGAGACCAGAAATTCTCTTCTATGGTGGCTTTCTCGGCCACATCTGTCCAGGGGGATGCCATTCAGCAGGCCAGACTGGACAATTGTAACAACAGACGCCAGCCTTCTAGGTTGGGGTGCCGTCTGGAATTCTCTGAGGGCTCAGGGACAATGGAGTCAGGAGGAGAGTCTCCTGCCAATAAACATTCTGGAATTGAGAGCAGTTCTCAATGCCCTCCTGGCTTGGCCCCAGTTGACAACTCGGGGGTTCATCAGGTTTCAGTCGGACAACATCACGACTGTAGCTTACATCAACCATCAGGGAGGGACAAGAAGCTCCCTAGCTATGATGGAAGTATCAAAGATAATTCGCTGGGCAGAGTCTCACTCTTGCCACCTGTCAGCAATCCACATCCCGGGAGTGGAGAACTGGGAGGCGGATTTCTTAAGTCGTCAGACTTTTCATCCGGGGGAGTGGGAACTCCATCCGGAGGTCTTTGCCCAAATACTTCGACGTTGGGGCAAACCAGAGATAGATCTCATGGCGTCTCGACAGAACGCCAAGCTTCCTCGTTACGGGTCCAGATCCAGGGATCCAGGAGCAGTCCTGATAGATGCCCTGACAGCACCTTGGGACTTCAGGATGGCTTACGTGTTTCCACCCTTCCCGATGCTCCCTCAATTGATTGCCAGAATCAAACAAGAGAGAGCATCAGTGATTCTAATAGCACCTGCGTGGCCACGCAGGACTTGGTATGCAGACCTGGTGGACATGTCATCCTGTCCACCTTGGTCTCTACCTCTGAAACAGGACCTTCTGATACAGGGTCCCTTCAAACATCAAAATCTAACTTCTCTGAAGCTGACTGCTTGGAAATTGAACGCTTGATTTTATCAAGACGTGGGTTTTCTGAGTCAGTTATTGATACCTTTAATACAGGCTAGGAAGCCTGTTACCAGAAAGATTTACCATAAGATATGGCGTAAATACCTATATTGGTGTGAATCCAAAGGTTACTCTTGGAGTAAGGTTAGGATTCCTAGGATATTGTCTTTTCTACAAGAAGGTTTAGAAAAGGGTTTATCTGCTAGTTCATTAAAGGGACAGATCTCAGCTCTGTCCATTCTGTTACACAAACGTCTGTCAGAAGTTCCTGACGTCCAGGCTTTTTGTCAGGCTTTGGCCAGGATTAAGCCTGTGTTTAAAACTGTTGCTCCACCATGGAGTTTAAACCTTGTTCTTAATGTTTTACAGGGCGTTCCGTTTGAACCCCTTCATTCCATTGATATAAAGTTGTTATCTTGGAAAGTTCTATTTTTAATGGCTATTTCCTCGGCTCGAAGAGTCTCTGAATTATCAGCCTTACATTGTGATTCTCCTTATTTGATTTTTCATTCGGATAAGGTAGTTCTGCGTACTAAACCTGGGTTCTTACCTAAGGTAGTTACTAACAGGAATATCAATCAAGAGATTGTTGTTCCTTCTTTGTGCCCAAATCCTTCTTCGAAGAAGGAACGTCTACTGCACAACCTGGATGTAGTCCGTGCTCTAAAATTTTACTTACAGGCAACTAAGGAATTTCGACAAACGTCTTCTCTGTTTGTCGTTTACTCTGGGCAGAGGAGAGGTCAAAAGGCTTCTGCTACCTCTCTTTCTTTTTGGCTTCGTAGCATAATTCGTTTAGCTTATGAGACTGCTGGACAGCAGCCTCCTGAAAGAATTACAGCTCATTCTACTAGAGCTGTGGCTTCCACTTGGGCCTTCAAGAATGAGGCCTCTGTTGAGCAGATTTGCAAGGCTGCAACTTGGTCTTCGCTTCATACTTTTTCCAAATTTTACAAATTTGACACTTTTGCTTCATCGGAGGCTATTTTTGGGAGAAAGGTTCTTCAGGCAGTGGTTCCTTCTGTATAAAGAGCCTGCCTATCCCTCCCGTCATCCGTGTACTTTTGCTTTGGTATTGGTATCCCAGAAGTAATGATGACCCGTGGACTGATCACACTTAACAGAAGAAAACATAATTTATGCTTACCTGATAAATTCCTTTCTTCTGTAGTGTGATCAGTCCACGGCCCGCCCTGTTTTTAAGGCAGGTAAATATTTTTTAATTTATACTCCAGTCACCACTTCACCCTTGGCTTTTCCTTTCTCGTTGGTCCTTGGTCGAATGACTGGGAGTGATGTAGAGGGGAGGAGCTATATGCAGCTCTGCTGGGTGAATCCTCTTGCACTTCCTGTTGGGGAGGAGTAATATCCCAGAAGTAATGATGACCCGTGGACTGATCACACTACAGAAGAAAGGAATTTATCAGGTAAGCATAAATTATGTTTTTTATGTCACATCTGGTTTTCCTTCAGATCAACATAGCAATTATAAAGAAGAACTTTAACAATGATTGATCCCTTCCTAAAGGCCTACAAAATTATTATAGCTGGTTTATTATTCTCCAGATGGTTTCCAGTGTATTCACAGTAATGCTTGTCTAGTTTTTAAGTTGATTAAAGAACTGTGTTTTATCTCTGGGCTTCCTTCTCCAGCGATGGGTTGCGAGCCGACAAATGAGATTTGAAGGTGGATTCCAGGGTCGCTGTAACAAACTGGTGGATGGCTGCTACTCCTTTTGGCAAGCCGGACTACTGCCACTTATTCATAGAACTTTACATGCAGAAGGTAAGTTAGATTATATGATGATGGTGGTTTTATGACAATGTAAAGTAAAAGGATTCAACATGTTTCAAACACATCTGCTAATAAAATGATTAGATGTGTATTGGGGGTCATAGGCTTAACATTAGTGGATATACTGGGAAACGTACGTCTTTAAAGGGACACCCATTTTTGGTGAACAACCTAGGTTGTCCTTGCTGATTGGTGGATAAATTCATCCACCAATCAAAAACTGCTGTCCAGAGTCCTGAACCAAGAAAAAAGCTTAGATGCCTTCTTTTTCTTATAAAGATAGCAAGAGAAAGAAGAAACATTGATAATAGAAGTAAATTAGAAAGTTGCTTAAAATTGCATGCTCTATCTGAATCACAAAAGAAACATGTTGGGTTCAGTGTCCCTTTAAGCTAAAGAGATTCCAGTGTGCATGTTATGCTTAAAGGGGCATAAAACCCACATTTTTTTTCTTCTTACATGATTCAGATAGAAGTAAATTGGAAATCACATGCTCTATTATCTTTTGTTATCTTGGTGTCCTTTGTTAAAAAGGATACCTACATAGGCTATGGAGCTGCTGATTGGTGGCTGGACTTATATTGCTTTTGTTATTTGCTCACCTGATGTGTTAGCTATCTCCCAGTACAGCATAACTGATTCTTCAACACAGGATACCAAAAGAACAAAGCAAATTTGATAATAGAAGTAAATTGGAAATTTATTTAAAATTGCATTCTTTATCTGAATCCTGAAAGAAAAATGCACACAATTTTAAACAACGTTCCCATTTACTTCTATTGTTTAATTTGCTTCCTTCTCTTGTTATCCTTTGCTGAAAGGTGTATCTATGAAAGATCAGGTGCAGCAAAGAACCTAGGTTTTAGCTGCTAATTGGTTGATATATATATATATATATATATATATATATATATATATATATATATATATATATATAAATAAATAAATATAAGCAGCTGGAGAGCACTCTCACTTCCAAAGTCAATCCGCTAGGGTGCATGCGAGGATTGAATATTATAATGAATGAAAGGCCGCACTCTCTGGTCCTTTACATATAATGTTTTATTTGTGACGTTTCGGGGACCGAATCCCCTTCCTCAGACAGCGAACACATAAAGAATGCATTCATTTATACAAGCACACACCAATGAAACATAAGACCCACCCCCAAACACTGAAAAAAACGCCAAAAGGTTGTCATAGCAACCATACAAACAATACACACCCACACCACTCACCCAATAGACAGGCAAGAGAGCATAAAGAATATCATAAGAGTTCTCCTAAATACGATTATACATGCATACTGCATATTTGAACTATGAAAAACCACTGAATTACAGTAAATCACAATTACACAAGACTTACTGAATGTTAAACATAGGAAGCGCTGCGCAACCCGCAAGACCATCTATGTATTGTCATATATATGTGTGCTTATTTGAAAGGCAGAGGAATGTGTAACTTTACATGCTGATATACCTAAGCAAAAGTATAAACTAGTCAGTGCATACCTTTATTGATGTATATTTTAACCACCTCCGTGCACACACCGTATTGGCTCACCCATATGTTCTGTTAGAAACCAGTAGTGCATTGCCGCTCCTTCAACAAATGATACTTAGAGAATGAAATAAATTAGATAATAGAATTAAATTAGAAAGTTGTTTTAAAATTGCATTCTCTAATTGAATCATGAAAGACAAATTTTGGGTTGTCCCTTTTTTTAGGAGGCTTGAGGACAGGTTTGAAAAACTAGACTACAGTCCCCCCCCCCCCCCACTACCTTTGTTCAGTGGCCATCATCAGCTATCACTTGAACTATTTTTTTTTTTTAGTAGGATAGAAAGCTAGGAACATCACCATACACTTACGTTACAAGTGACTACTCAACTGAAAGAAATGGAGGAGAAACTGATAAAGTATGGGAAAACAGGGGTCCTATCAAAAAATTGGTGCATCCTGTCATTATGATAGGGTGTTCCCTTTAAAGTGACATTAAGCTGTAGTTATAAGCCCCATAGAATACTCTTCACTTAAAGGGACAATGTTTTCCAAATTAAGCTTTCATGATTTAGATACGGCATCTCATTGTTAATCGGCTTTACAATTAACTTTTATCATCAAATTTGCTTTGTACTCTTGGTATTCTTTGTTGAAAGCTTAAACCTTTGTAGGCTCATATGCTAAATTCTAAGCCCTTGAAGGCCGCCTCCTATCTCAGTGAGGAAGTAAGAAGCCGTGCGCTCCCTTCGCATATTTTCGTAGCCATATTGATTCATGTAAAAGATCCCCACTCTAAGATCTGGATTTGCACAGATCTTAAGAGTTGGGATCTTTTACAGGAATAAAATCCGGCTATGAAAATATCTCAAGGAAACGAGCGGCAGCTTCCGCATTCAGATCCTCCTGAAGGATCTGAATGCATATCCGTACTAGACAGCGCTACTTCATGTGTGCCATATAGATAACATTGTGCTAACCCCCATGAAGTTATTTATGATTCAGTACTGGTTGGCTAAAATGCAAGTCTGTCAAAAGAACTGCAATAAGTGGGCAGTCTGCAGCGGCTTAGATACAAAGTAATCACAGTGGTAAAATGTGTATAAATTTAATAGTGTTGGTTATGCAAAACTGGGGAATTGATGATAAAGGGATTATCTTTTTAAACAAACATTTCAAGTAGATTGTCCCTTACACTAGCACTGTCTGGTTATGAAAGCTAATAAAATGCTTTTAGATAAAGACTGCCTGCAGGGGCTTAGAAACAGGCCAAGATTTAGAGGTTTTTTTTAACGGTTATAAAAGTATATTAATATAACAATGTTAGTTGTGCAAAGCTGGAGAATGAGTAGTAAAGGAGTTATCTATCTTTTTAAACAATAACAATTTTGGAGTAGACTATCCCTTTAAGATTACCTGTGTTGCCACTCACAATAAGCAAAATCATTGTTTGCAGATACAGTGAGGATTTTAAGTGGTTTTGGTGTGATAAAATTTAGCAATGTGTGTTTTGTATAAATTGTGTGTATGTGTGTGTGACATTAAGGAGGTAAGGACAGATGGTGGGTGCTGGTAAACACTGTGGTATTCCTTGCTGCTGTGAAACATACAATGAACTTGCAGAATAAGATGAGAATATGGCTTTGGCGATTTTTTCTTTTTCTTTCAAGATAACAAAAACAAATTCTAGGTTGCTGACAATTTCCATCCGACCTTTTGCAGGTTACTCGGATAAATAGAATATTAAGGTTGTTGTTTCTTGCAAAATCGTGTTTTTTATCTTAATATGAGGAGAGTCCACGGCTTCATTCCTTGTGGGAATACAGAACCTGGCCACCAGGAGGAGGCAAAGACACCCCAGCCAAAGGCTCAAATACCTCCCCCACTCCCCCTTTCGTCACAGGAGGATGGCAGAGAAGTGTCGGAAGATTCGGAGTAGTCTCTTATGGAGGGTAGTACTCTTCGGTATGGGACTGGAGTTTTAAGTAGTCTTGTCAGCCTCTCAGTGAGAGTATTGACGAATGTTAGGGTCTGGAGATGCACGGAGAGTCTTTCTGAGAAACCATCCAGACTCGTATTAACAGCTCCTAAGCAATCAGTGTTGACGAGTTTCACTGCCTGCTTCTGTCACTCAAGTCCATATCAGGTGCAATGCTAGAAGACTGTCAAACTTAAGAGGCTGGGTGTCTGTTCCACGGCAGAGATTCTGGTAAAATTGTTTCATTTTATCTCATATGATAATGTAAGAATACAAGTTCACAGTGGGACTCCTTTATCTGTATGGAATCAAGGGTTAATATATCCGGAAGGAGGTTATTGAACAGAGGGGATTTATACATAACTTGCTTTATTATGTTTTATGCTGCAATGTGTGAGATGAGGCTCGGGCAGGTGTGGAACATTTTAGATTTTACGTTCATTTTTGAGATCACTGTTATTTGGCACGTTTCTCTCTTGGAGCAGGGGCGGTCCTGCATGGCACTCCATGTGACCGGGTGTGGTCTCATTGACTTCCTTTTTCCTGATCAGTCTAAGGGAACTGGGAAACCATCTCAATCTTGGAATAAATCCAAGCAGAACAAGAAGCCCGCCAAACAATAGTCAGCATGAAGGGACGGCCCCCGATCCGGAATTGGATCGTGTTGGGGGCAGACTCTCTCTTTGTGGAGGCTTGGTTGGGGGACGTGCAAGACCCTTGGGTTCTAGAGGTCATCGCTTAGGGTTACAGGATAGATTTCAACTCTCATCCACCCAGGGGCAGATTCCTCTTATCAAACCTGTCTTCAAGACAAGAAAAACGAAAATCTTTTCTAGGGTGTGTGAGGGATCTCTCCTCCCTAGGAGTAATTGTGCCGGTACCTCTATCAGAGAGAGGTCTAGGGTACTACTCAAACCTTTTTGTGGTCATAAAGAAGGAGGGTACATTTCGCCCGATTGTAGACCTAAAGTGCCTAAACAAGTTTCTGTCGGTCCCATCATTCAAGATGGAGACGATAAGGTCTATTCTGCCCTTAGTTCAAGGGGGACAGTTCATGACTACGATAGACTTGAAGGATGCTTACCTACATGTGCCAATACACAAGGATCACTTCAAGTTCTTAAGATTCGCCTTTCTGGATCAGCACTTCTAGTTTGTGGTTCTTCCTTTCGGTCTGGCTACTGCTCCAAGAGTCTTTACGAAGGTTCTGGGGGCTCTGCTCGCGGTGGCGAGGTCCAGAGGTATTGCAGTAGCACCATATTTGGACGACATCCTGGTTCAGGCTCCGCCCTGCCGGCTAGCAGAAGACCATTCCAGAGCTCTTCTTATTCTTCTTCAATCTTATGGATGGAAGATAAACTTAGGAAAGAGCTCTCTGGTGCCCAGTACCAGGGTGGAATTCCTGGGCACGATAATAGATTCCATATCCATGAGGATATTCCTTACAGACCAGAGATGTTGCACAATTACCAATTGTCTTGCCCTCCAGACCTCCTCAAGGCCATCTGTGGCCCGGTGTATGGAGGTAATTGGGCATATGGTGTCCAGCATAGATATCATTCCATTTGCCAGGTTCCATCTCAGACCTCCTCTTCAATTGTGCATGCTGAGACATTGGAACGGTGACCACTCGGATCTGTCTCAACCGATTTCTCTGGACAACCGATCAAGAGAATCACTCTCTTGGTGGCTCTGTCCAGATCGTCTGTCCCAAGGGATATCCTCCTTGAAACCATCCTGGGAGATTGTGACTACAGACGCAAGTCTCTCAGGATGGGGAGCCGCTTAGGGTGCCAAGATGGCACAGGGCCGGTAGTTTTGAAAGGAATCTCTTCTCACGATCAACATTTTGGAACTTCGAGCGATCTTCAATGCTCTGAAAGCTTGGCCTCTTCTGGGTTCATCTCAGTTTATCAGATGGGCAGAGGCCCACAACTGCTCAATGTCAGCGATCCACATCCATTTTTCATCCAGGAGAATGGTCTCTCCATCCCAAGGTGTTTGCGAGATTTGCAATAGATGGGGGACGCCGGAGATAGATCTCATGGCCTCCCGACTCAATTCCAAGCTACCCAGATACAGGTCGTGGTCCAGGGATCCACAGGCAGAGCTGATAGATGCATTAGCAGTGGCTTGGAGGTTCAAACTAGTTTACATTTTTCCTCCGTTACCACTTCTACCTCGGGTAGTGGCCCGCATCAGGCAGGAGCAAGCTTCTGCAATTCTAATTGCTCTATCGTGGCCGCGAAGGATGTGGTTTGTGGACCTAGTGGGGATGTCCTCATCTCTTCAAAGGAGGTTACCTTGTCGCAGAGATCTGCTAGAACAGGGTCCTTTTGTTCATCAGAATCTAGATTCTCTGAGGCTGACTGCGTGGAGATTGAACGCTTAGTCCTAGCCAAGAGAGGTTTTTCTGAGAGAGTGATTGATACTCTCATTCAAGCTAGAAAGCCAGTCACTTGTCGCATCTATCATAAGGTGTAGAGGACCTACTTACTCTGGTGTGAGGAACATGGATTCCCCTGGCATAAGGTCAGGGTGTCCAGGATTCTTTCCTTTCTCCAAGATGGTTTGGAGAAGGGACTTGCCGCTAGTTCCTTTTAAGGGACAGATCTCGTCTATATCTGTATTATTTCACAAGAGGCTTGCTGAGCTTCCTGATATACAGTCTCTTTTGTTTAGGCTCTGTCTAGAATCGGACCTGTGTTTAGACATTCCGCTCCTCCTTGGAGTTTAAATCTGGTTCTTAAGGTTTTGCAGAAGGCTCCGTTTGAGCCCATGCATTCAGTTGACATTAAGTTACTGTTTTGGAAGGTTCTTTTTTCTATTGGCTATTGCTTCGGTTTGCAGAGTCTGAGATGGTGGCCTTGCAATGTGAGCCTCCTTACCTAGTTTTTCAAGCTGACAATGCTGTTCTCCGCACTGGGTTGGGTTTTCTCCCTAAGCTTGTGTCTGATCGCAACATCAATCAGGTGATTGTGGTTCCTTCCTTGTGTCCTAATCCTTCTTCAAAGGAACGATTACTTTATAATCTGGATGTGGTTCGAGCCTTGAAATTCTATCTTCAGGCCATGAGGATTTTAGACAGCCTTCGGCATTGTTTGTTGTCTATTCTGAGAAGCGTAGAGGACAGAAGGCTTCTTCCACTTCCCTATCCTGTTGGTTGAGGAGCATTATTCGATTGGCATATGAAACATTTGGACATAAGCCTCCTCAGAGGATTATGGCTCATTCAGCTAGGGCTGTGGCTTCATCTTGGGCCTTCAAGAATAAGGCCTCTATGGAGCAGATTTGTAGGGCGGCTTCCTGGTCCTCCATACATACCTTTTCAAAGTTTTACAAATTTGATGTTTTTGCTTCGGCTGAAGCAGCTTTTGGGGGAGAGGTTTTGCAGGCTGTGGTGCCCTTAGAATAGGGTCCGCCTCTCCTTTACCCTCCTGTTTTTCATTCAGTGTCCTCTAGAGCTTGGGTATATGTTTCCTACAAGTAAGGAATGAAGCCGTGGACTCTCATCATATTAAGATGGAAAACATAAATTATGCTTACCTGATGATAATTTCCTTTCCATCTGTATGAGGAGAGTCCATGACCCCTGCTCGTTTCTCCCCATTGGGCGGACCAACATTTTTTGTTTGTTTTTCTGGCACCATTTATACCCTGCTTTTTCTCCTACTGTTCCTTGTTCCCTCGGCAGAATTACTGGGGGATAAGGGGAGGTATTTTAAGCCTTTGGCTGGTGTGTCTTTGCCTCTTCCTGGTGGCCAGGTTCTGTATTTCCCACAAGTAAGGAATGAAGCAGTGGACTCTCCTCCTATAGATGGAAAGGAAATTATCAGGTTAGCATAATTTTATGTTTTTAATCCATACATCTGTGTCTTAAAGTGACATGAAACACAAATGTTTTCTTTCATGATTCAGTGCATAAAATTGAAAGAAAAAAAAGAAATCTTCCATTTTACTTCTGTTACCAAAGTTAAATAATTCTCCTGGTATGTTTTATTGAGAAGTAGGTAGGTAGGCTCAGGAGCATGCAAGTGTTTGGAGCACTATATAGTAGGGGTAGACCGATTATAGGAGTGGCCGATTTTTATTATGGCCGATATTCAGAATTTCTGAAATAATCGGTATCGGCCAGAAACTTGCAGATATTACCGATACGAAGCAAATCAAAAGTAATTTAGCTCTGTGTACTTAAAGGAAACTATGTAGTTTTAAGGGACAGAAATCATCACACAAATCCTCTATAGCACATATAAGCTGGACATAGCATCTAATAATAAATAGCACTGATAAGAGTCCAAGCCTAGGTGTTCCTGGGAGCTCAGTTACCAACTACCATACCCCCAAAGGCAGGCCTTGCATAAACAAAAAATATGATTTATGAAATAGAAAATGTGATCTTTAAGTGGCACTTAAATCTACATTGATTACCTGAAGTACACAGAGCTAAATTACTTTTGATTTGCTCATAGGGGTCAGAAATACATAAAATCAATTTGCTTGCAATTGCTGTCAGAAATAGAACATTATTTATTGCATTTTGATACATTTTACACATTTGCAAAACATTTCACTAAAGCTGCTATATTTGACGATTTTTTTTAATTTAAATTTTTATTTTCCCCTTTTGATGGAAATAAATAAAAAAACATTTAAAAAAAAAATTATAGTTCAGGCATATCACTTTTTCACAAATTTTTTCACAAACTTTAGGTTTCTCACTGAAATTATTTACAAACAACTTATGCAATTATAGAATAAATGGTTGTAAATGCTTCTCTGGGATCCCCTTTGTTCAGAAATAGCAGACATATATGGCTTTGGCTTTGCTTTTTGGTAATTAGAAGGCTGCTAAATGCCACTGCGCACAATACGTGTATTATGCCCAGCATTGAAGGGGTTAATTAGGGAGCATGTAGGGAGCTTCTAGGGTTAATTTTAGCTTTACTGTAGTGTAGTAGACAACCCCAAGTATTGATCTAGGCCCATTTTGGTATATTTCATGCCACCATTTCACCGCCAAATGCGATCAAAGTAAAAAAAAACGTTAATTTTTTCACAATTTTAGGTTTCTCACTGAAATTATTTACAAACAGCTTGTGCAATTATGGCACAAATGGTTGTAAATGCTTCTCTGGGATGCCCTTTGTTCAGAAATAGCAGACATATATGACTTTGGCGTTGCTTTATGGTAATTAGAAAGTCGCTAAATGCTGCTGCGCATCACACGTGTATTATGGCTAGCAGTGAAGGGGTTAATTAGGTAGTTTGTAGGGAGCTTGCAGGGTTAATTTTAGCTTTAGTGTAGACATCAGCCTCCCACCTGACACATCCCACCCCCTGATCCCTCCCAAACAGCTCCCTTCTCTCCCCCACCCCACAATTGTCCCCGCCATCTTAAGTACTGGCAGAAAGTCTGCCAGTACTAAAATAAGTTTTTTTTTTTTTTTTTTAAGAAAAAAAAAAAAGCATATCTACACATGCTGTGTTTAGGATCCCCCCCTTAACCCCCAACCTCCCTGATCCCCCCCCAAAACAGCTCTCTAAGCCTCCCTCTCAGCCTTATTGGGGGCCATCTTGGGTACTGGCAGCTGTCTGCCAGTACCCATTTTGAACAATCAAATGTTTATTTTTGTTTAAAAATGTTTTCTGTAGTGTAGCTCAATCACCCCCCCCCCCCCACACCTACATCACACCTAAGGGCTTTTTTATTTATTTAAATTTTGTCCCACTTTTGACACATTTTTTCCGTAGTGTAGCGGTTCCCACCCGCTCCCTCCCCGTGCATGCGCCCGCCCCCGCCCCCTCGTGCACGTGCGCGCACCCCCGGGCTTACCCGCCCACGATCCCGCCCCCCCTCCACATGACCAGGGCCATCGATGGCCGCCACCCACCTCCCACACCGGCTCCCACCCACCAACGATACCGGCCATTGATGTCCGGTGCAGAGAGGGCCACAGAGTGGCTCTCTCTGCATCGGATGGCCGTGAAAGGTTATTGCAGGATGCCTCCATATCGAGGCATCACTGCAATAACCGGAAAGCAGCTGGAAGCGAGCAGGATCGCTTCCAGCTGCTTTCCACACAGAGGACGTGCAGGGTACGTCCTCAGGCGTTAACTGCCTTTTTTCTGAGGACGTACCCTGCACGTCCTCGGTCGTTAAGGGGTTAAATAAGTTAAAGGGACACTGAACCCAAATTTTTTCTTTTGTGATTCAGATAGAGCATGACATTTTTAAGCAACTTTCTAATTTATTCCTATTATCAAATGTTCTTTATTCTCTTGGTATCTTTATTTGAAATGCAAGAATGTAAGTTAAGATGCCGGCCCATTTTCAGTGAACAACCGAGGTTGTCCTTGCTGATTGCTTTTAATGTTTAAAATTTTTATAAGCATGTTCAGTTTATACCAGATTTCTGTAGAAATTGTGTTGATTTTTCAAAACTTTAAATGCACAGAATATTGGCCCCGGTTATTGGTTATCAGCCTAAAAGGCGGCCAATAATTGGTATCTGCCCTGAAAAAACGATATTGGTCTATCCCTACTATATAGCAACCGTTTTGCAAAAATACTTTTAACAATGCAATACATTGTAGGAGCACTGATGACAGCAGTGCCATGTAGTGCTACAGATGTGCACACTACCTACCTAGGTATCCTCTTCAACAAAGAATACCATGAGAACTAATAAAATATAATAGAGTAAGTTGAAAACTTTTTAGAAATTGTATTTTTTGTCTGAATTGGAAAAGATAACGTTCATAAAACAACAAATTAATTCTGCAAGTAGTGATATTTATAATTTAATGTTGATGCCCAATTTAACTGAAAAAAATAAAACCATTGAAAAAAAGCTGGCTACAAAAAAGGTTTTGGAGACCAATACATTTTTCTATTCTTGCTTCAGGAATATTTTTATGTTTTCTCGCATGCACTGCATGTTTTTTATAGTTATTAATTCTGGGGACTGTGAATGTCATTACAAAACCTTAAAGGGACATTTGTAGATTATACATTTATATAGCCCATACAGTTTTTTTTTTTTTAAGTATAGATTTGCTTATTTTTAAATAACATTGTTCTGATTTTCAGACTCCTAACCAAGCCCCAAAGTTTTAGGAGTATGTATGTATACCTACTCTAGCTTGCTCCTGTTTGTGTAAAGGGTCTTT
The DNA here is from genome assembly GCF_027579735.1 of Bombina bombina. NCBI lineage: Eukaryota > Metazoa > Chordata > Amphibia > Anura > Bombinatoridae > Bombina > Bombina bombina. The sequence goes on along the minus strand of NC_069499.1, from coordinate 168,481,878 downwards.
TCATATGCAGACGAGGGTTGGGAGTGTCTGCTCTTTTTGCTTTACAGTCCATTTCAGTGGGTGTTCCAGCTAACCTTTTCAACAGTGCTAAACTGGTAGCTTCTAAGTAAGTTTTAAAAGGTTTTATTCTGGATTTTTAGATCAGTATCTGTGCATAATATTCTTTATAGTAGTGTCTATTACATGCAGTTATATGAAAATTGGTGTATACTGACTCTTTTTAAAGTGAGGCTAAATCCTAGTATTTCAAAAACTTTTAAGATTTACCATCACTAAAAATAAAGGGCACCTTCATTCATCAGTTTAAAGAAAACTGTTGAAATGGTGCCTTTATTTCTCCGCTATTCTTACCAGTTGGCAAGATGTTCTTTTGCTCCAATGCTTTTTTTTTTTTTTTTATATCTGTCTCTCCAAATGTACCTTTTGGTGATGATTATAGCTGTGAAAAGCTCATATCTTTCTAATGACACGGTGAGTCCACGGATCATCATCAATTGTTGTTGGGAATATCACTCCCGGCCAGCAGGAAGAGGCAAAGAGCACCACAGCAAAGCAAAGCTGTTAAATATCACTCAAGAGATGTACATGATCCCTGGGCCGTGGACATTGTCTCCCAGGGATACAAAATAGACTTCAAATCTTTTCCTCCCAGAGGCAGGTTTCTCCTCTCCAGATTATCTGTAGACCAGATAAAGAGAGGCATTCTTACATTGTGTCAAGGATCTTGCCGCCCTGGGGGTAATAGTTCCAGTTCCCTTTCCGGAAAGGGGTCTGGGATTTTACTCAAATCTGTTCGTAGTTCCCAAAAAGGAGGGGACTTTTTGACCAATCCTAGATCTAAAATGTTAAACAAGTTTCTCAGAGTGCCATCCTTAAAGATGGAGACTATACGCTCCATTCTTCACTTGGTACAAGAGGGTCAGTTCATGACAACCATAGACCTAAAGGATGCATACCTTCATGTTCCCATTCACAGGGACCATCACAAGTTTCTGAGATTCACCTTTTTAGACAGTCCTTTCCAGTTTGTGACCCTTCCATTCAGCCTTGCCACAGCTCCCAGAATTTTTTCAAAGGTACTGGGGGCTCTTTTAGCTGTGCTTCGATCTCGGGGCATTGCAGTGGCACCTTATCTGGACGACATTCTGGTTCAGGCGCCATCTTTTCAACAAGCGGAATCTCATACAGAGATCTTGTTGTCTTTTATTCGATCCCACGGATGGAAGGTGAATCGGGGAAAAAAGTTCTCTGGTTCCAGCTACAAGGGTCGTATTTTTGGGGACCATAATATACTCCCTGTTAATGAAGATTTTTCTGACGGAGGTCAGAAAAAAGATTTCAGACTCTTGTTTTGTCCTTCAGTCCTCTCCACTGCCGTCAGTGGCTCAATGTATGGAGGTAATCGGTGTGATGGTGGCTTCCATGGACATCATTCAGTTTGCTCTGTTCCATCTCAGACCTCTGCAGTTATGCATGCTCAGACAATGGAACGGGGACTATATGGACCTGTCTTCGCATGTAGATCTAGATCAGGCATCAATAGCCTCTCTTCCGTTCTCAGGATCATCTCTCCCAGGGTACTTGCTTCCGCAGACCCTCCTGGGTGATTGTTACCACGGATGCCAGCCTTCTAGGTTGGGGAGCATTATGGGGCTTGTTGAAGGCTCAAGGCTTATAGACCCCGGAGGAGTCAGTCCTGCCCATAAACATCTTGGAGCTGAGAGCAATCTTTAATGCTCTTCTGACCTGGCCTCAGTTAGCCTTAGCCTCGGTGGCCTACATCAACCACCAGGGGGGGAACTCGGAGTTCCTTGGCCATGATAGAGGTGGCCGAATTATTCAGTGGGCGGAGACCCACAACTGCTGTCTTTCTGCGATCCACATCCCAGGAGTGGACAATTGGGAAGCAGATTTTCTGAGCAGACAGACCTTTCATCCCGGGGAGTGGGAACTTTATTCAAATGTGTTTTCTAGCTTGACCCTCAAGTGGGGGCAGCCAGAGTTGGATCTCATGGCTTCTCGTCAGAATGCCAAACTTCCGAGATACGGCTCGAGGTCAAGAGATCCACAGTTATTTCTGATAGTTGCTCTGGCAGTTCCTTGGAACTTCAGTCTAGCATACCGATTTCCTCCGTTCGCTCTCCTTCCAAGAGTCATTGCTCGAATCAAGCAGGAGAGGGCGTCTGTAATTCTCATAGCCCTGGCTTGGCCTTGCAGGATTTGGTATGCAGACCTAGTGGAAATGTCATCCTTTTCACCTTGGAGACTGCCTCCGAGGAAGGACCTTCTACTTCAGGGTCCCTTCCTTCATCCAAATCTTGTTTCTCTGAAGCTGACTGCTTGGAGATTGAACGCTTAGTTTTATCTAAGCGTGGATTTTCAGAGTCGGTCATTGAGACCTTGATTCAGGCTTGAGAGCCTGTGACTCGCAGGATTTACCATAAGATCTGACGTAACTACTTGTATTGGTGTGAATCCAAAGGATACTCTTGGAGTAGAGTATGGATTCCTAGGATTTTTTCCTTTCTCCAGGATGGTCTGAAGAAAGGGTTTGTCGGCAAGTACTCTAAAGGGTCAGATTTCGGCATTGTTTATTTTGTTACATAAGCGCTTGGCGGATGTGCTAGACGTGCAATCGTTTTTTCAGGCCTTGGTTAAAATTTGGCCTGTGTTTAAACCTGTTACTCCTCCATGGAGTCTTAACCTTGTTCTTAAAGTTTTACAACAGGCTCAGTTTGAGCCTATGCATTCTTTAGATAATTAAGATGTTATCTTGGAAAGTTTTATTTCTTGTTACCATTTCCTCTGCTCAGAGTTTCTGCACTCTCTGCTTTACAGTGTGATTTCCCTTATCTTATATTTCACTCTGATAAGGTTATTCTGCATAATAAGTTTGGTTTCCTGTCCAAGGTTGTTTCGGTCAAGAATATTAATCAGGAAATTGTTGTACCTTCTTTGTGTCCTAATACTTCTTCTCACAAAGAACGCTTATTACATAATCTGGATGTTGTGCGAGCGCTAAAATTTTATTTGCAGGCAACTAAGGACTTGCATCAGTCTTCTGCATTGTTGGTTTGCTTTTCTGGGAAACACAAGGGTCAGAAAGCTACGGCTACTTCACTTTCCCTTTGGCTGAAGAGCGTTATTCGCTTGGCATATGAAACTGCTGGACAGCAACCTCCTGAGAAAATCATTCCACAAGGGCTGTTTCTTATTCCTGGGCCTTCACAAATAAAGCTTCTGTGGAACAGATTTGCAAGGCTGCAACTTTGTCATTTTTGCACACTTTTTCCAAATTCTATAAATTCGATACTTTTGCCTCGGGTGAGGCTCCTTTTGGGAGAAAGTTTCTTCAAGCAGTGGTGCCGCCTGTTTAGGTTCCTGTGTTGTCCCCCCTTATCTGTGTTCTCTGACTTGGGTATTGGTTCCCAACAGTAATTGATGATGATCCGTGGACTCACCGTGTCATTAGAAAGAGAACTAAATTTATGCTTACCTGATAAATTTAATTATTTCTTGACACAGTGAGTCCACGGCCCACCCTGTATTTCTTTTTATATAAACCTCAGGCACCTCTGCACCTTGTGTTACTTCCTTTCTCTCCTTTAACTTTGGTTGAATGACTGGGGGATTGTGGGTAGGGGAGTGATATTTAACAGCTTTGCTGTGGTGCTCTTTGCCTCCTCTTGCTGGCAAGGAGTGATATACCCAACAGTAACTGATGATGATCCGTGGACTTACCGTGTCAAGAAAGAAAAGAGAATTTATGCTTACCTGATAAATGTATTTCTTTTTTGACACGAGTCCATGGATCATCTTAATTACTAATGGGATATTCACCTCCTGGTCAGCAGGAGGAGGCAAAGAGCACCACAGCAGAGCTGTTAAATAGCTCCTCCCACTCCAGTCATTTGACCGAAGTTAGGCAGAGAAAGGAAAAGCCAAGGCGCAGAGGTGTCTGAAGTTTACAATAACCGACAACCTGTCTAAAAGAACAGGGCGGGCCGTGGACTCTTCGTGTCAAAAAAGAAATAAATTTATCAGGTAAGCATAAATTTTCTTTTCTTTTTTAAGACACGAGTCCACTGATCATCTTTATTACTAATGGGATTCAATACCCAAGCTAGAGTACACAGATGATACGGGAGGGACAAGACAGGGAACCTAAACGGAAGGCACCACTGCTTGAAGAACCGTTCTCCCAAAAGCGGCCTCAGCCGAGGCAAAAGTGAAGAGAGGACCAAGTTGCAGCCTTGCAAATCTGTTCCACAGAATCCTCATTTTTGAACGCCCATGAGGAAGCAACAGCCCTCGTGGAATGAGCCGTAACTCTCTCGGGGGGCTGCTGTCCAGCAGTCTCATATGCAAAACGTATGATACTCCTCAGCCAAAAAGAAAGAGAAGTATCCGTAGCTTTCTGACCCTTGCGTTTTCCTGAGAAAACCACAAACAAGGAAGAAGACTGACGAAAGTCCTTAGTCGCCTGCAGGTAAAACTTTTAAAGCACGGTCCACGTCCAAATTGTGCAGAAGCCTTTCGTTCTGAGAAGGATTAGGACACAAGGAAGGAACAACAATCTCCTGATTAATGTTTTTCGATCAGAAAAAACCTTAGGAAGAAATCCTAATTTAGTATGTAAAACTACCTTATCTGAATGGAAAATAAGATAAGGAGACTCATACTGTAATGCAGAGAGCTCTGACACTCTCCTAGCAGAAGAAATAGCAACAAGAAATAAAACTTCAAGATAACTTAATATCTAAGGAATGCATTGGCTCAAACGGAGCCCCTTGAAGAACTTTGAGAACTAAATTAAGACTCCATGGAGGAGTAACTGGTTTGAACACAAGCCTGATCCTGACCAAGGCCTGACAGAACGATTGTACATCTGGAACATCCGCCAGACGTTTGTGTAACAAAATAAATAAGACCGAGATTTGCCCCTTTAGTGAACTCGTCGATAAACCTTTCTCCAAACCTTTATGAAGATAGGACAAAATTCTAGGAATCCTAACTCTACTCCATGAGTAGCCCTTGGATTCACACCAATAGAAAGATTTACGCCAAATCTTATGGTAAATCCTTCTAGTAACAGGCTTACAAGCCTGAATCATGGTCTCTATAACAGAGTCAGAAAATCCCCGCTTGGATAAAATTAAGCGTTCAATCTCCAAGCAGTCAGCTTCAGAGAAACTAGATTTAGGTGGAGGAAGGGCCCCTGAATCAGAAGGTCTTTCCTCAACGGAAGTCTCCAAGGTGGTAGAGATGTCATCTCCACCAGATCTGCATACCAAATCCTGCGAGGCCAGGCTGGTGCTATGAGAATCTCTGAGGCCCTTTCCTGTTTGATTCGAGCAATTACTTGAGGAAGAAGAGCAAACAGAGGAAACAGGTATGCTAGATTAAAGGTCTATCCGTTCCGCCTGGGGGTCCCTGGATCTCGACCCGTATCTCGGGAGCTTGGCATTCTGCCGCGATGCCATGAGATCTAATTCCGGCTGACCCCACTTGAGAATCAGGCTGGAGAACACTTCCGGGTGAAGTTCCCACTCCCCCGGATGAAAGGTCTGCCTGCTCAGAAAATCCGCCTCCCAGTTTTCCACCCCTGGGATGTGGATCGCCAACAGACCGCAAGAATGGGCCTCCGCCCACTGAATTATTTTGGATACCTCTGTCATCGCCAAGGAACTCCTCGTTCCTCCCTGATGATTGATGTAGGCCACTGATGTTATGTTGTTCGACTGGAACCTGATAAACTGTACCGAGGCTAACTGGGGCCAGGCCAGAAGAGCATTGTAGATCGCTCTCAGTTCCAGAATGTTTATAGGTAAAACAGACTCTGACTGAGTCCATATTTCCTGTTCTCCGTTCCATTGTCTCAGCATGTTCAACTGCAGAGCTCTGAGATGGAAGCGAGCAACGGGATGATGTCCATTGTCGCAACTATCAGCCCGATTAACTCCATACACTGAGCCACTGAAGGGCTAGACAAGTATCGATAATCTTTAATTTCCTTACTTCTGTCAGAAAAATCTTCATAGACAGTCTATTATGGTTCCTAAGAAAGTTACCCTTGTGTTTGGAACTAAGGAACTCTTTTCTATATTTACCTTACATCTGTGGGATCTTAGGAAGGAGAACACCAAGTCCGTGTGGGATCTTGCTAGCTGAAAGGATGGCGCCTGAACTAGAATGTCGTCCAGATAAGGCGCCACTGCAATGCCAACAGAGATCCCAGAACCTTTGTGAAGATTCTGGGGGCTGTGGCAAGACCGAAAGGAAGAGCCACAAACTGGAAGTGTTTGTCCAGAAAGGCAAACCTTAAGAACTTGTGATGATCACTGTGAATGGGAACATGTAGATACACGTCCTTTAAATCCACTGTTGTCATAAATTGACCCACCTGGATCAATGGAAGAATGAAACAAATTGTTTCCATCTTGAAGGACGTTTCCTGAATTGAAACGGGAACAATCACTGCCAGAGCGGAGAGGTCTCCTACGCAGTGTAAGAACGCCTCTCTCTTTGTCTGGTTTGCAGATAATCTTGAAAGTAGAAATCTGCTTCTGGGAGGAAAAACTTTGAATTCCAGTTTGTATCCCTGAGACACTATTTCTATTGCCCAGGGATCCTGGACATCCCGAACCCAGGCTTAAACGAAGAAGGAAAGTCTGCCCCCTACCAGATCCGGTCCCGGATCGGGGGCTTGCCCTTCATGCGGTTTTGGAATCTCTAACCGGCTTCTTGGACTGTTTTCCTTTTGTTCCAAGACTGGCTGGGTCTCCATGTAGGCTTAGACTGTTCCTGCTTAGAGGATGAAGAGGAAGAGTTTCCTTTGAAATTTTGAAAGGAAAGAAAATTACTCTGTTGTCCTTTTTGTTTATTCCTCTGATCAGGTCCAAACAAGGTCTTCCCCTTATAAGGAATAGCTAGAAGTTTAGACTTGGATGACACTTCCGCAGACCAAGGTTTTAACCATAAGGCTCTGCGGGCTAGAATAGAGAAACTCGAGATCTTAGCTCCCAATTTGATAACTTGAAGGGAAGCGTCCGAAATAAAGGCATTAGCTAGCTTAAGAGCTTTTCTCCTATCTTGGATCTCATCCAAAGAAGTTTCTGTCCTGAGGGCCTCAGACAGTGCATCAAACCAATATGCCCCCGCACTAGTGACGGTGGCAATGCACACAGCCGGTTGCTACTGCAGACCCTGGTGTACATACATCTTCTTGAGTAACCCCTCTAACTTCTTATTCATAGGATATTTGAAAGCACAACTATCCTCTATGGGAATAGTTCTCTTAGCTAAGGTGGAAACAGCTCCTTCTACCTTAGGAACAGTTTGCCAAGCCTCTTTAACAGAATCGGCTATTGGAAACCTTTTCTTAAAAATAGGAGAGGGAGAGAAAGGAATTGCCCGCTCTCTCCCACTCCTTAGCAATGATTTCAGTAGCTCTTTTAGGAACTGGAAATACATCTGTGTAGGAAGGAACCTCAAAATATCTGTTGCATCAGAAATTGCATCAGAAACCTCGCTTACTGAATGTCTGGCTTTCCTCTTACGTTTGCCCTGCAACATTGGAAAGGCAGACAGAGCATCAGAAATAGTAGAAGACATGAGAGAAGCTATGTCTTGTAACAAAATCCCAGAAGGGACTATAGCTGAAGTGCAGGGCACTGCTTGTGAGGGCGGTAAAATTTGGGACGCTTGAGGAGAAAGCTGCAGCATATATTGGCCCTCATCATTAGACTCTTGGACAACATCTGCCGTAGATTATTCCTAACGGGACTTCAGCCATAACTACCCTGACATCGCAGGTACTCATCACTAGCCTTCCCCTGAGGGACTCCAGTATTTCCTACTGCAATCCTCTGCCGTGCTCGATACCTGCACTGGATACTGCTGCAGCTGAGTTGACATTGACATGCCTGGTAAGCTAGTTGAGGGGTGCAGCATAAGATACATGATAAACAACACACACAGCCCTGAGGCTATTTGTAGGTACTCTGACACAGCATTGCCAGGGGACTTAACCTGCTCTCCTCATGACACAATTTTTTTCCCCTCCATATTATGACCTTAAGAGTTCTACTAGCATTGGGAACACTATTAAAGAAGCCTCTTAGTGCATAATGCAGTTCAATATTTTTTTTTTCACAAACACATTCAGAAGTGCTTTTTCTTATTTCTGTCTCACTGCTTTGCTCCTGGTGGTAGCCCCGCCCCTTTGTGTTCCCGGGCTTTTCTCTCATCTATCTGGAGCCTCTGTGACCGATTTAATTTTCAACAGTTGGGGCTTGATTTTTTTTTTTAAATTGGTTTTATTAGAAATCATAATAAAAGAAGGGTAGTTGTACAAAGTGAGGAGTTGCAGCTCCATTTGGATGACAATAGCAATTTATAATACACTAGGTGCCAATACAATTTTTCTGCTTGTTTAACATTGAACATTTAAGACGCAGCTTATTGTTTCTATATTTATTGCAACCTTTGTGATTGTCAGACCGTTCACCCCCTCCCCAGAAGGTATTCCTCTTTCTTATATTCTCTCTGTCCCTGAGGAGATTAAACCAATTCTATATTACCAAATATATTATCTAAGAGTCTATCGGTTTTTTAGATGTTTCCCAGGTGGCTAATAATTCGGAGTATATATTCATTTTATCTTGCCTTATGTAGTGCAGTTCTTCTAAGTGTATGGATTCAGAGACTCTCTGAATCCACATTTCCAGATTTGAAGGTTCTTTGGATTTCCAATTCTTGACTATAAGAAATTTGGTACTATTGGACATAATAAAAAATAATTGAATAGACAGAATGTATTTTATTTTAGGAGGTTTGTTTAATAGCCAAACCAGGTGATCCAATGGAAACTGTAGATCTGTTATCATGAAATAGAAAACATTTTACACATTCAAAAATTTTGGAAGGCGTTACACCACCACTATGTGTGCCATGCCACTATTAACATGTCAACATCTCCAAGTATTTTTGGCTTTATTAAAGAGACAATGCATTTTTTGAGGTGTGTAGTACCACCTATGAAGTATTTTTAGATTTATCTCTAGGGTGGAAGATGAGAGAGAAGTTTTCATTGTGGAGCGTATTATAGATGAACTAGTGTGAGGTAATATGATGATGCCTAGGTCTTTTTCCCAACTTTCTATGTATGGAAGGGTATGTCCTGGTAAAGGTGTTATTAGTGTCTTGTTATAATAGGGATAACGTATGTCTGTGGAGGTTCTCTGACACACAGGTTCTCAAAATTAGTGGTCTAGTCATGTTCCTTGATTGAGGGTGTGTTTTTTTTAATAAAATTGTATGTTTGTCTGTAAACAAACCATTTACTGAAATTGGTAAATCTTTGAGTCAGTTTTTCTTGAGATTTCTGTAAAAAAAAAACCTGCTAAAAACAAGCCTATTAATCAGTTAAATATTGTTTCTCCAACATAGGTGTGTCCGGTCCACGGCGTCATCCTTACTTGTGGGATATTCTCTTCCCCAACAGGAAATGGCAAAGAGCCCAGCAAAGCTGGTCACATGATCCCTCCTAGGCTCCGCCTACCCCAGTCATTCTCTTTGCCGTTGTACAGGCAACATCTCCACGGAGATGGCTTAGAGTTTTTTAGTGTTTAACTGTAGTTTTTCATTATTCAATCAAGAGTTTGTTATTTTCAAATAGTGCTGGTACGTACTATTTACTCAGAAACAGAAAAGAGATGAAGAATTCTGTTTGTATGAGGAAAATGATTTTAGCAACCGTAACTAAAATCCATGGCTGTTCCACACAGGACTGTTGAGAGCAATTAACTTCAGTTGGGGGAACAGAGTGCAGTCTCTTACTGCTTGAGGTATGACACATTCTAACAAGACGATGTAATGCTGGAAGCTGTCATTTTCCCTATGGGATCCGGTAAGCCATGTTTATTACGATTGTAAATAAGGGCTTCACAAGGGCTTATTTAAACTGTAGACTTTTTCTGGGCTAAATCTTGGGCACATATTTAGCCTTGAGGAATCATTTTATCTGGGTATTTTGATATAATAATATCGGCAGGCACTGTTTTAGACACCTTATTCTTTAGGGGCTTTCCCAAAGCATAGGCAGAGTCTCATTTTCGCGCCGGTGTTGCGCACTTGTTTTTGAGAGGCATGGCATGCAGTCGCATGTGAGAGGAGCTCTGATACTTATAAAAGACTTCTGAAGGCGTCATTTGGTATCGTATTCCCCTTTGGGTTTGGTTGGGTCTCAGCAAAGCAGATACCAGGGACTGTAAAGGGGTTTAAAGCTTAAAACGGCTCCGGTTCCGTTATTTTAAGGGTTAAAGCTTCCAAAATTGGTGTGCAATATTTTCAAAGCTTTAAGACGCTGTGGTGAAAATTTGGTGAATTTTGAACAATTCCTTCATGTTTTTTCGCAATTGCAGTAATAAAGTGTGTTCAGTTTAAAATTTAAAGTGACAGTAACGGTTTTATTTTAAAACGTTTTTTGTACTTTCTGATCAAGTTTATGCCTGTTTAACATGTCTGAGCTACCAGATAGACTGTGTTCTGAATGTGGGGAAGCCAGAATTCCTATTCATTTAAATAAATGTGATTTATGTGATAATGACAATGATGCCCAAGATGATTCCTCAAGTGAGGGGAGTAAGCATGGTACTGCATCATTCCCTCCTTCGTCTACACGAGTCTTGCCCACTCAGGAGGCCCCTAGTACATCTAGCGCGCCAATACTCCTTACTATGCAACAATTAACGGCTGTAATGGATAATTCTGTCAAAAACATTTTAGCCAAAATGAACCCTTGTCAGCGTAAGCGTGGCTGCTCTGTTTTAGTTACTGAAGAGCATGACGACGCTGATATTAATATCTCTGAAGGGCCCCTAACCCAATCTGAGGGGGCCAGGGAGGTTTTGTCTGAGGGAGAAATTACTGATTTAGGGAACATTTCTCAGCAGGCTGAATCTGATGTGATTACATTTAAATTTAAATTGGAACATCTCCGCATTTTGCTTAAGGAGGTATTATCCACTCTGGATGATTGTGAAAATTTAGTCATCCCAGAGAAACTATGTAAAATGGACAAGTTCTTAGAGGTGCCGGGGCTCCCAGAAGCTTTTCCTATACCCAAGCGGGTGGCGGACATTGTTAATAAAGAATGGGAAAGGCCCGGTATTCCTTTCGTCCCTCCCCCCATATTTAAAAAATTGTTTCCTATGGTCGACCCTAGAAAGGACTTATGGCAGTCAGTCCCCAAGGTCGAGGGAGCGGTTTCTACTTTAAACAAACGCACCACTATTCCCATAGAGGATAGTTGTGCTTTCAAAGATCCTATGGATAAAAAATTAGAAGGTTTGCTTAAAAAGATGTTTGTTCAGCAGGGTTACCTTCTACAACCCATTTCATGCATTGTCCCTGTCACTACTGCCGCATATTTCTGGTTTGATGAACTGCTTAAGGTGCTCGATAGTGACTCTCCTCCTTATGAGGAGATTATGGACAGAATCAATGCTCTCAAATTGGCTAATTCTTTCACTCTAGACGCCTCTTTGCAATTGGCTAAGTTAGCGGCTAAGAACTCTGGGTTTGCTATTGTGGCGCGCAGAGCGCTTTGGTTGAAATCTTGGTCGGCTGATGCGTCTTCCAAGAACAAGCTACTAAACATTCCTTTCAAGGGGAAAACGTTGTTTGGTCCTGACTTGAAAGAGATTATCTCTGATATCACTGGGGGTAAGGGCCACGCCCTTCCTCAGGATCGGCCTTTCAAGGCAAAAAATAGACCTAATTTTCGTCCCTTTCGTAAAAACGGACCAGCCCAAGGTGCTACGTCCTCTAAGCAAGAGGGTAATACTTCTCAGGCCAAGCCAGCTTGGAGACCAATGCAAGGCTGGAACAAGGGAAAGCAGGCCAAGAAACCTGCCACTGCTACCAAGACAGCATGAAATATTGGCCCCCGATCCGGGACCGGATCTGGTGGGGGGCAGACTCTCTCTCTTCGCTCAGGCTTGGGCAAGAGATGTTCTGGATCCTTGGGCGCTAGAAATAGTCTCCCAGGGTTATCTTCTGGAATTCAAGGGACTTCCCCCAAGGGGGAGGTTCCACAGGTCGCAGTTGTCTTCAGACCACATAAAAAGACAGGCGTTCTTACATTGTGTAGAAGACCTGTTAAAAATGGGAGTGATTCATCCTGTTCCATTAAGAGAACAAGGGATGGGGTTCTACTCCAATCTGTTCATAGTTCCCAAAAAAGAGGGAACGTTCAGACCAATCCTAGATCTCAAGATCTTAAACAAATTTCTCAAGGTCCCATCGTTCAAGATGGAAACCATTCGAACTATCCTTCCTTCCATCCAGGAAGGTCAATTCATGACCACGGTGGATTTAAAGGATGCGTATCTACATATTCCTATCCACAAGGAACATCATCGGTTCCTAAGGTTTGCATTCCTGGACAAACATTACCAGTTCGTGGCGCTTCCTTTCGGATTAGCCACTGCTCCAAGGATTTTCACAAAGGTACTAGGGTCCCTTCTAGCGGTGCTAAGACCAAGGGGCATTGCAGTAGTACCTTACCTGGACGACATTCTGATTCAAGCGTCGTCCCTTCCTCAAGCAAAGGCTCACACGGACATTGTCCTGGCCTTTCTCAGATCTCACGGCTGGAAAGTGAACGTGGAAAAGAGTTCTCTATCCCCGTCAACAAGGGTTCCCTTCTTGGGAACAATTATAGACTCCTTAGAAATGAGGATCTTTCTAACAGAGGCCAGAAAAACAAAGCTTCTGGACTCTTGTCGGATACTTCATTCCGTTCCTCTTCCTTCCATAGCTCAGTGCATGGAAGTGATCGGGTTGATGGTGGCGGCGATGGACATAGTTCCTTTTGCGCGCATTCATCTAAGACCATTACAACTGTGCATGCTCAGTCAGTGGAATGGGGACTATACAGACTTGTCTCCGAAGATACAAGTAAATCAGAGGACCAGAGACTCACTCCGTTGGTGGCTGTCCCTGGACAATCTGTCTCAAGGGATGATGTTCCACAGACCAGAGTGGGTCATTATCACGACCGACGCCAGTCTGATAGGCTGGGGCGCGGTCTGGGGATCCCTGAAAGCTCAGGGTCTTTGGTCTCGGGAAGAATCTCTTCTACCGATAAATATTCTGGAACTGAGAGCGATATTCAATGCGCTCCAGGCCTGGCCCCAGCTTGCGAGGACCAGGTTCATTCGGTTTCAATCAGACAACATGACGACTGTTGCGTACATCAACCATCAGGGGGGAACAAGGAGTTCCCTAGCGATGGAAGAAGTAACCAAAATTATTCTTTGGGCGGAGTCTCACTCCTGCCACCTGTCTGCTATCCACATCCCAGGAGTGGAAAATTGGGAAGCGGATTTTCTGAGTCGTCAGACATTGCATCCGGGGGAGTGGGAACTCCATCCGGAAATCTTTGCCCAAGTCACTCACCTGTGGGGCATTCCAGACATGGATCTGATGGCCTCTCGTCAGAACTTCAAAGTTCCTTGCTACGGGGCCAGATCCAGGGATCCCAAGGCGGCTCTAGTGGATGCACTAGTAGCACCTTGGACCTTCAAACTAGCTTATGTGTTCCCGCCATTTCCTCTCATCCCCAGGCTGATAGCCAGGATCAAGCAGGAGAGGGCGTCGGTGATCTTGATAGCTCCTGCGTGGCCACGCAGGACTTGGTATGCAGATCTGGTGAATATGTCATCGGCTCCACCTTGGAAGCTACCTTTGAGACGAGACCTTCTTGTTCAGGGTCCGTTCGAACATCCGAATCTGGTTTCACTCCAGCTGACTGCGTGGAGATTGAACGCTTGATTTTATCGAAGCGAGGATTCTCAGATTCTGTGATCGATACTCTTGTTCAGGCCAGAAAGCCTGTGACTAGAAAGATTTACCACAAAATTTGGAAAAAATATATCTGTTGGTGTGAATCTAAAGGATTCCCTTGGGACAAGGTTAAGATTCCTAGGATTCTATCCTTCCTTCAAGAAGGATTGGAAAAAGGATTATCGGCAAGTTCCCTGAAGGGACAGATTTCTGCCTTGTCGGTATTACTTCACAAAAAGCTGGCAGCTGTGCCAGATGTTCAAGCCTTTGTTCAGGCTCTGGTTAGAATCAAGCCTGTTTACAAACCTTTGACTCCTCCTTGGAGTCTCAATTTAGTTCTTTCAGTTCTTCAGGGGGTTCCGTTTGAACCCTTACATTCCGTTGATATTAAGTTATTATCTTGGAAAGTTTTGTTTTTAGTTGCGATTTCTTCTGCTAGAAGAGTCTCAGAATTATCTGCTCTGCAGTGTTCTCCTCCTTATCTGGTGTTCCATGCAGATAAGGTGGTTTTACGTACTAAACCTGGTTTTCTTCCAAAAGTTGTTTCTAACAAGAACATTAACCAGGAGATTATCGTACCTTCTCTGTGTCCAAAACCAGTTTCAAAGAAGGAACGTTTGTTGCACAATTTGGATGTTGTTCGCGCTCTAAAATTCTATTTAGATGCTACAAAGGATTTTAGACAAACATCTTCCTTGTTTGTTGTTTATTCAGGTAAAAGGAGAGGTCAAAAAGCAACTTCTACCTCTCTCTCTTTTTGGATTAAAAGCATCATCAGATTGGCTTACGAGACTGCCGGACGGCAGCCTCCCGAAAGAATCACAGCTCATTCCACTAGGGCTGTGGCTTCCACATGGGCCTTCAAGAACGAGGCTTCTGTTGATCAGATATGTAGAGCAGCGACTTGGTCTTCACTGCACACTTTTACCAAATTTTACAAGTTTGATACTTTTGCTTCTTCTGAGGCTATTTTTGGGAGAAAGGTTTTGCAAGCCGTGGTGCCTTCCATTTAGGTGACCTGATTTGCTCCCTCCCTTCATCCGTGTCCTAAAGCTTTGGTATTGGTTCCCACAAGTAAGGATGACGCCGTGGACCGGACACACCTATGTTGGAGAAAACAGAATTTATGTTTACCTGATAAATTTCTTTCTCCAACGGTGTGTCCGGTCCACGGCCCGCCCTGGTTTTTTTAATCAGGTCTGATATTTTATTTTCTTTAACTACAGTCACCACGGTACCATATGGTTTCTCCTATGCAAATATTCCTCCTTAACGTCGGTCGAATGACTGGGGTAGGCGGAGCCTAGGAGGGATCATGTGACCAGCTTTGCTGGGCTCTTTGCCATTTCCTGTTGGGGAAGAGAATATCCCACAAGTAAGGATGACGCCGTGGACCGGACACACCGTTGGAGAAAGAAATTTATCAGGTAAACATAAATTCTGTTTTTCAGAGCTCCACCAAACATTCCACACATGTTTCAGGTCCCTGATTTGGATCTGACTATATTGCTAAGGAATGGAATAAGCCTGGCGTTACTTTCGCCCTAAGCAATCCATAAGGTTGATGGTGCTTCTTCTTCAAATAGGTCTTTTATTTAGACCGGCTGTTTCTCTCACCTCTGTGGCTGCAGCCAAAATGGTGGCGAATAATTTCTCTGAAGCTCTCTAAGTGCATTAAAGCACTTAAAATGGCTCAAGCATTCATATGCAATGCAGTAATGGATATTAAGATCAATGTAAAAAATATGTCTCTCTTTCCGGTGGGGGACTTGAAACTGACTGGTTGGCAACCATGAAGCTTAATATCTCTTTCCCAGCCACTGGCTGCCAGAAACGTATTAAAGTTGATGATGAGCGCAAACTACGTACCTTTTATGAAATGCAACAGCTAAACCCACTTCTCCATCCCGCCCCCGCCCCTGCAGAAATACACATGCTGTGGATCCACTCCAATTTTCAAAAATCATTCAAAATCTCCTCCCTCACACCTCCACTATAACCTGCCCTGATCTCGCTACAGCCCACTATAAAAAAACTCTCTCCTCTGCATTAGACACACTTGCCCCTCCCCAGCTGCGTAAAACACCACACCGTCAGTTACAGCCCTGGCATGCTCAGCAAACACGCTATTTGCAAAAATGCTCCCGTACTGCTGAGCGTGTCTGGAGGAAAACTCACTCTGAACCCGATTTCATACACTATAAGTTTATTCTTCGTTCATACACTTCCGCCCTTCACTTAGCCAAACAAACTTACTTCTCTTCTCTCATATCTACTCTTTCCTCAAACTCTAAATGACTCTCTTCTCCACCTTTAACTCTCTCCTCTACCTGCTTCACCGCCCCCGCCTGTCTTTAGTGCTCAAGACCTGGCAGACTACTTTTTAAACAAAACACATACTATCCGAAGCAACATCCCAACACCAACCTGCAATACTCCAACAGGCCCAATTACTCCCTCTGCAACTTCCATCCAACCACTGAGAATGAAGTTTCTTCCTTACCATCTTCCTCACGCCTCAATACCTGCCCACTCGACCCTATCCCTTCCCATCTAATTCCCTCCCTATCTTCCACCCTCACTCCTGCTCTTACCCACATCTTCAACCTATCTCTCTCTACCGGCTCATTCCCATCTTCTTTCAAACACGCAAATGTCACTCCCATACTCAAAAAACCCTCCCTCAACCCTAATTCTCCTGAAAGCTACCGCCCCATATCACTGCTTCCACTAACATCAAAACTCCTTGAAAAATTAGTTTACAATCGCCTAACCCACTTCCTGTCCGCCAACTCCTTGCTTGACCCACTGCAATCCGGATTCCGCCCAAAACACTCAACTGAGACTGCCCTTACCAAGGTCACAAACTATCTTCTGTCTGCTAAAAATATTGGCCACTACTCTATACTCATCTTACTTGACCTCTCAGCTGCCTTTGACACAGTTGACCACCCCTCCTCCTACAGACCCTTAGCTCTTTTGGCCTCTGTGACACTGCTCTTTCCTGGATTCACTCCTATCTTTCTCACAGGTCTTTTTCTGTGTCATTTGCTGGCGACAACTCCTCTCCTATGCCTCTGTCTGTTGGAGTACCTCAAGGATCTGTTCTGGGTCCTCTACTCTTCTCCATCTATACTTCTTTGCTGGTTAAACTTATCAACAGTTATGGTTTCAAATATCACCTCTATGCTGATGACACCCAGATCTACCTCTCCACCCCTGCTCTCTATCCCTCTGTCCTCTCTCATGTCAGCAACTGCTTATCTGGTATTTCTTCCTGGATGGCCTCTCACCACCTAAAGTTTAACATGTCCAAGACTGAGCTCCTTCTTATCCCCCCCTCAAGCTCTACGCTTACTTCTGACTTCTCTATCCCTGTTGACGGCATCACCATTTCCCCATCACCCCAAGTCCGCTGCCTCGGAGTCACACTTGACTCAAACCTATCCTTCATCCCCCATATCCAATCGCTTTCTACATCCTGCCGCAATCATCTACGCAATATTTCTAAAATTCGCCCTTCTCTGAGCGCTGACACCACAAAGCAAATAATCCACTCCCTTGTTATCTCCCGACTTGACTACTGCAACAACCTACTCGCTGGCCTTCCTCTTTCCCACCTCTCCCCCCTTCAATCCATCCTAAATGCCTCTGCCAGGCTGATCCACCTTTCCCGTCGTTCTGTATCTGCTGCACCTCTCTGTGAGTCCCTTCATTGGCTCCCCATTCACAGCAGAATTAAATTCAAAATTCTCACCCTTACATACAAAACTCTCACCAACGCCGCTCCCCTCTACCTATCTTCTCTAATACACAAGTATACTCCAGCCCATCCACTAAGATCCAACAACGACCTGCTCCTTGCATCCGCAACTATCACCTCCTCTCATGCTAGACTGCAGGACTTCTGTCGTGCAGCACCTACCCTCTGGAACACTCTCCCTCGTGCTGTCAGGCTTTGCCCTAATCTTTCTTCCTTTAAATGCTCCCTGAAGACTTTTCTGTTCAGGGAAGCTTACCACCCAACTCAATAATAAATTAATTTCACTTACCTAATATTTCCCTCATCTAACTCTGTATTAACATCCTTCTCAATCTTGCAATCCTCACCTCCTGTTTCTCAACCTCCTACCCTTCTAGATTGTAATTTCCCACGGGAATAGGGCCCTCGATCCCTCCTGTATGTGTTTGTAAATTTTGTCCTGTATCTTACAAGTCTTGTATTGTTTTATTTAAATGAATTGTATCCATGGACAGCGCTGCGGAATATGTTGGCGCTTAATAAATAAAGTATAATAATAATAAAAGCGCATGGCAACTGAAGTCTCAGCTGATCCATTAGGTGATGAGTGGAAGGGATATGTTGAGCGCATCAGTGGTGGAAATGACAAGCAAGGTTTCCCCATGAAACAGGGTGTGCTCACTCATGGCCGTGTGCATCTTCTCTTGAGCAAGGGTCACTCCTGCTACCGCCCCAGGAGAACTGGAGAGCGCAAACGCAAATCTGTACGTGGCTGCATTGTGGATGCCAACCTGAGTGTCCTGAACTTGGTTATTGTCAGGAAAGGAGATAAGGACATTCCTGGCCTAACTGACAATACTGTTCCCCACCGTTTGTGTCCAAAAAGGGCCAGCAGAATTTGCAAGCTGTTCAACCTGTCCAAAGAAGACGATGTGCGTCAGTATGTGGTGAGGAAGCCTCTATCAAAGGAGGGAAAGAAACCCAGAACCAAGGCCCCCAAGATCCAGCGTCTGGTGACACCAAGAGTTCTGCAGCACAAACGTAGGCGTATTGCCCTAAAGAAACAGCGCACTCAGAAGGACAAAGGAGGCCAAGGAGAAACGTCAGGAACAGATCGCTAAGAGGCGTAGACTGTCTTCATTGAGAGCATCCACCTCCAAATCAGAATCCAGTCAGAAATAAAGCCTTTTGGTGTAAAAAAAAAATATAATACATTTTGTTGTAATCCACAAGTGCCTCTTGGATGTATATATAAATAAGCAGCATACTATTGCTGTCATACCTTTGGAAAAAAAAATAAAAAAAATATGTCTCTAGCTATGCTGGCGAATAGATCCTTATGGTTAAATCTTGGTCAGCAGACACTAAAAATAGACTGACTCTTTCCTTCCAAGGGAAAATTCTTTTCAGTTCAATAGACCTCAAGGATGCATACCTGCACTATCCCATCTACAGAGATCACCATCAATTAAAGGGACAGTCAAGTCCCAAAAAAACTTTCATGTTTTAAATAGGTCATGCAATTTTAAACAACTTCACAAATTACTTTTATCACCAATTTTGCTTTGTTCTCTTGGTATTCTTAGTTGAAAGCTAAAACTAGGAGGTTCATATGCTAATTTCTTAGACCTTGAAGACTGCCTCTAATCTGAATACATTTTGACCACTAGATGGCATTAGTTCACATGTTTCATATAGATAACATTGAGCTCATGCACGTAAAGTGATCTAGGACTGAGCACTGATTGGCTAAACCGCATGTCTGTCAAAATAACTGAAATAAGGGGGCAGTCAGCAGAAGCTTAGATACAAGATAATTACAGAGGTAAAACGTGTATTATAACTGTTGGTTATGCAAAACTGGGGAATGGGTAATAAAGGGATTATCTTTCTTTCATGTAATTAGCAAGAGTCCATGAGCTAGTGACGTATGGGATATACATTCCTACCAGGAGGGGCAAAGTTTCCCAAACCTCAAAATGCCTATAAATACACCCCTCACCACACCCACAAATCAGTTTTACAAACTTTGCCTCCCGTGGAGGTGGTGAAGTAAGTTTGTGCTAGATTCTACGTCGATATGCGCTTCTCAGCAGGCTGGAGCCCGGTTTTCCTCTCAGTGTGCAGTGAATGTCAGAGGGATGTGAAGAGAGTATTGCCTATTTGAATTCAATGGTCTCCTTCTACGGGATCTATTTCATAGGTTCTCTGTTATCGGTCGTAGAGATTCATCTCTTTACCTCCCTTTTCAGATCGACGATATACTCTTATATACCATTACCTCTACTGATTCTCGTTTCAGTACTGGTTTGGCTTTCTACTACATGTAGATGAGTGTCCTGGGGTAAGTAAGTCTTATTTTTTGTGACACTCTAAGCTATGGTTGGGCACTTTTATATAAAGTTCTAAATATATGTGTTTAAACATTTATTTGCCTTGATTCAGGATGATCAATATTCCTTATTTCAGACAGTCAGTTTCATTATTTGGGATAATGCATATGAATAAAACATTTTTTTCTTACCTTAAAATTGACTTTTTTTCCCTGTGGGCTGTTAGGCTCGCGGGGGCTGAAAATGCTTCATTTTATTGCGTCATTCTTGGCGCTGACTTTTTTGGCGCAAAAAATTTCTTTGTCATTTCCGGCGTCATACTTGTCGCCGGAAGTTGTTCGTGTTTGCTTCATTTTTTTGATGTTTTGCGCCAAAAATGTCGGTGTCACCGGATGTGGGCGTCATTTTTGTCTCCACCTTTTTTTCACATTATTTAAGTCTCATTTTTCATTTGCTTCTGGTTGCTAGAGGCTTGTTCATTGGCATTTTTTCCCATTCCTGAAACTGTCTTTTAAGGAATTTGATAGATTTTGCTTTATATGTTGTTTTTTCTCTTACATATTGCAAGATGTCTCAGATTGACCCTGGATCAGAAGCTACTTCTGGAAAAACGCTGCCTGATGCTGGTTCTACCAAAGTTAAGTGTATTTGCTGTAAACTTGTGGTAACTGTTCCTCCGGCTGTAGTTTGTGATGAATGTCACGATAAGCTTGCTAATGCAGATAGTATTTCCATTAGTAATATTCCATTACCTGTTGCTGTTCCATCAACATCTAATACTCAGGATGTTCCTGTTAACATAAGAGATTTTGTTTCTAAATCTATTAGGAAGGCTATGTCTGTTATTCCTCCTTCCAGTAAATGTAAAAGGACTTTTAAAACTTCACATTTTTCAGATGAATTTTTAAATGAACATCATCATTCTGATTTGTCTGTTTCTGATGATGATTTTTCTGGTTCAGAGGATTCTGTCTCAGATATTGACACTGATAAATCTTCATATTTATTTAAAATGGAATTTATTCGTTCTTTACTTAAAGAAGTTTTAATCGCATTAGAAATGGAGGATTCTAGTCCTCTTGATACTAAATCTACTAAGCGTTTAAATTCGGTTTTTAAACCTCCTTTAGTTATTCCGGAAGTTTTTCCTGTCCCTGATGCTATTTCTGAAGTAATTTCTAGGGAATGGAATAATCTGGGTAATTCATTGACTCCTTCTAAAAGGTTTAAGAAATTGTATCCTGTGCCATCTGACAGATTAGAGTTTTGGGACAAAATCCCTAAAGTTGAAGGGGCTATCTCTACTCTCGCTAAACGTACTACTATTCCTACGGCAGATAGTACTTCCTTTAAGGATCCTTTAGATAGGAAAATTGAATCCTTTCTAAGGAAAGCTTATTTATGTTCAGGTAATCTCCTTAGGCCTGCTATTTCTTTGGCTGATGTTGCGGCAGCTTCCACTTTTTGGTTGGAGGCTTTGGCACAACAAGTGTCAGATCATAATACTCATAGCATTGTTAAACTTCTTCAACATGCTAATAACTTTATTTGTGATGCCATCTTTGATATCATTAGAGTTGATGTCAGGTATATGTCTTTAGCTATTTTAGCTAGAAGAGCTTTATGGCTTAAAACTTGGAATGCAGATATGTCTTCTAAGTCAACTTTGCTTTCCCTTTCTTTCCAAGGTAATAAATTGTTTGGTTCCCAGTTGGATTCTATTATTTCAACTGTTACTGGGGGGAAAGGAACTTTTTTACCTCAAGATAAAAAATCTAAAGGTAAATATAGGGCTGCTAATCGTTTTCGTTCCTTTCGTCAGATTAAGGAACAGAAGCCTGATCCTTCCCCTAAAGGAACGGTTTCTGTTTGGAAACCATCTCCCGCCTGGAATAAATCCAAGCCTTTCAGAAAGCCAAAGCCAGCTCCCAAGTCCACATGAAGGTGCGGCCCTCATTCCAGCACAGCTGGTAGGGGGCAGATTACGATTTTTCAAAGAAATTTGGATCAATTCGATTCACAGTCTTTGGATTCAGAACATTGTTTCACAAGGGTACAGAATAGGTTTCAAGGTAAGGCCTCCTGCAAGAAGATTTTTTCTTTCTCGCATCCCAATAAATCCAGTGAAGGCTCAAGCATTTCTGAAATGTGTTTCAGATCTAGAGTTGGCTGGAGTAATTGTGCCAGTTCCAGTTTTGGAACAGGGTCTGGGGTTTTACTCCAATCTATTCATTGTACCAAAGAAGGAGAATTCCTTCAGACCAGTTCTGGATTTAAAAATATTGAATCGTTATGTAAGGATACCAACATTCAAAATGGTAACTATAAGGACTATTCTGCCTTTTGTTCAACAAGGGCATTATATGTCCACAATAGATTTACAGGATGCATATCTGCATATTCCGATTCATCCAGATCACCATCAGTTTCTGAGATTCTCTTTTCTAGACAAGCATTACCAGTTTGTGGCTCTGCCGTTCCGCCTAGCAACTGCTCCAAGGATTTTTTCAAAGGTTCTCGGTGCCCTTCTATCTGTAATCAGAGAACAGGGTATTGTGGTATTTCCTTATTTGGACGATATCTTGGTACTTGCTCAGTCTTCACATTTAGCAGAATTTCATACGAATCGACTTTGTTTCTTCAAGAACATGGTTGGAGGATCAATTTACCAAAGATTTAATTGATTCCTCAGACAAGGGTAACCTTTTTAGGTTTCCAAATAGATTCAGTGTCCATGACTTTGTCTCTGACAGACAAGAGATGTCTGAAATTGGTTTCAGCTTGTCGAAACCTTCAATCTCAATCATTCCCTTCGGTAGCCTTATGCATGGAAATTCTAGGTCTTATGACTGCTGCATCGGACGCGATCCCCTTTGCTCGTTTTCACATGCGACCTCTTCAGCTTTGTATGCTGAACCAATGGTGCAGGGATTACACAAAGATATCACAGTTAATATCTTTAAATCCGATTGTGCGACACTCTCTGACGTGGTGGACAGATCTCCATTGTTTAGTTCAAGGGGCTTCTTTTGTTCTTCCAACCTGGACTGTGATCTCAACAGATGCGAGTCTGACAGGTTGGGGAGCCATATGGGGGTCTCTGACAGCGCAGGGGGTTTGGGAATCTCAGGAGGCGAGATTACCAATCAACATTTTGGAACTCCGTGCGATTTTCAGAGCTCTTCAGTCGTGGCCTCTTCTGAAGAGAGAATCGTTCATTTGTTTTCAGACGGACAATGTCACAACCGTGGCATATGTCAATCATCAAGTGGGGACTCACAGTCCTCTGGCTATGAAAGAAATATCTCGGATACTTGCATGGGCGGAATCCAGCTCCTGTCTAATTTCTGCGGTTCACATCCCAGGTATAGACAATTGGGAAGCGGATTATCTCAGTCGCCAGACGTTACATCCGGGCGATTGGTCTTTTCACCCAGAGGTATTTCTTCAGATTGTTCAAATCTGGGGACTTCCAGAAATAGATTTGATGGCCTCTCATCTAAACAAGAAACTTCCCAGGTATCTGTCCAGATCCAGGGATCCTCAGGCGGAGGCAGTGGATGCATTGTCACTTCCTTGGAAGTATCATCCTGCTTATATCTTTCCGCCTCTAGTTCTTCTTCCAAGAGTGATCTCCAAGATTCTAAAAGAGCGTTCGTTTGTTCTGCTGGTGGCTCCAGCATGGCCTCACAGGTTTTGGTATGCGGATCTTGTTCGGATGACTACTTGCCAACCTTGGACTCTTCCGTTAAGACCAGACCTTCTATCTCAAGGTCCTTTTTTCCATCAGGATCTCAAATCATTAAATTTGAAGGTATGGAGATTGAACGCTTGATTCTCAGTCATAGAGGTTTCTCTGACTCCGTAATTAATACTATGTTACAGGCTCGTAAATCTGTGTCTAGGAAGATATATTATCGAGTCTGGAAGACTTACATTTCTTGGTGTTCTTCTCATCAATTTTCCTGGCATTCTTTTAGAATTCCTAGAATTTTACAGTTTCTTCAGGATGGTCTGGATAAAGGTTTGTCTGCAAGTTCCTTGAAAGGACAAATTTCTGCTCTTTCTGTGCTGTTTCACAGAAAGATTGCTAATCTTCCTGATATTCATTGCTTTGTACAGGCTTTGGTTCGTATAAAACCTGTCATTAAGTCAATCTCTCCTCCTTGGAGTTTGAATTTGGTTCTGCGGGCTTTACAAGCTCCTCCGTTTGAACCTATGCATTCTCTGGATATTAAATTACTTTCTTGGAAAGTGTTGTTCCTTTTGGCCATCTCTTCTGCTAGAAGAGTTTCTTAGTTATCTGCTCTTTCTTGTGAATCTCCTTTTCTGATTTTTCATCAGGATAAGGCGTTGTTGCGGACTTCATTTAAATTTTTACCTAAAGTTGTGAATTCTAACAACATTAATAGAGAAATTGTGATTCCTTCATTGTGTCCTAATCCTAAGAATTCTAAGGAAAGATCGTTACATTCTTTGGATGTAGTTAGAGCTTTTGAAATATTATGTTGAAGCTACTAAAGATTTCCGAAAGACTTCTAGTCTATTTGTTATCTTTTCCGGTTCCAGAAAAGGTCAGAAGGCCTCTGCCATTTCTTTGGCGTCTTGGTTAAAGTCTTTGATTCATCATGCTTATATTGAGTCGGGTAAGACTCCGCCTCAAAGGATTACAGCTCATTCTACTAGGTCAGTTTCTACTTCCTGGGCGTTTAGGAATGAAGCTTCGGTTGATCAGATTTGCAAAGCAGCAACTTGGTCTTCTTTGCATACTTTTACTAAATTCTACCATTTTGATGTGTTTTCTTCTTCTGAAGCAGTTTTTGGTAGAAAAGTACTTCAGGCAGCTGTTTCAGTTTGATTCTTCTGCTTATAATTTCAGTTTTTTTCATTATAAGATTTAAATTTTATTTTGGGGTGTGGATTATTTTTCAGCGGAATTGGCTGTCTTTATTTTATCCCTCCCTCTCTAGTGACTCTTGCGTGGAAGTTCCACATCTTGGGTATTTATTATCCCATACGTCACTAGCTCATGGACTCTTGCTAATTACATGAAAGAAAACATAATTTATGTAAGAACTTACCTGATAAATTCATTTCTTTCATATTAGCAAGAGTCCATGAGGCCCACCCTTTTTTGTGGTGGTTATGATTTTTTTTGTATAAAGCACAATTATTCCAATTCCTTATTTTTTATGCTTTCGCACTTTTTTCTTATCACCCCACTTCTTGGCTATTCGTTAAACTGATTTGTGGGTGTGGTGAGGGGTGTATTTATAGGCATTTTGAGGTTTGGGAAACTTTGCCCCTCCTGGTAGGAATGTATATCCCATACGTCACTAGCTCATGGACTCTTGCTAATATGAAAGAAATGAATTTATCAGTTAAGTTCTTACATAAATTATGTTTTCTTTTTAAACAACAAAAATTCTAGTGTTGACTGTCCCTTTAAGGATGTTTGCTTATATGGAAAATCACTATTAGTTTGTCGCTCTTCCATTTGGTCTGGCTACAACTTCACACATCTTTACAGAGATGCTAGGTGCCTTGTTAGCAGTGATCAGAGCTCAGGATTTTAATTGCACCGTTGCTGGACGACAAACTGGTGCAAGCTCCTTCTGTCATTAGCGATCACTTGCAAGCTTCTTATATAGGTTTCAGAAAAATAATTACAGACAATCACAGGTAGAATATAAGAGAAATTAAACCTCAGTTTATATATGTTAGGGTTCCCCCATTAGACTAATAACCACTCCTAGAAAGTAAACTAGATAATAACAGTAGTATTAAAAATACTATAGATTGCTAGGTTAATTATTTAACTTGTAAAACCAGCCGGTATGCGAATTGTGCTACCTGATATTGGATATTATTTAAGATGGCTTTTTGACAATACAAAGTATTAATTTTACATAGACTATATTTACTATCTTAATATCTAGCAATCTGTGCTATCATTGATAATCAGAATATCGCTTGACCTGTCAACACACGGCATACCCTTGCTCTGTAATGTATTGCTGATAAAAATAGCAGTGGTGTATAACTTATAAAGCTAACTGGTATGCAAATGGTGCTACCAGAGACATAGTGATATTTTTATACCGCTATTTTACTTTTTTAGCATAATTTTGATTTAAGGTTAAGATCATATTTTCTACCACCCTAAAAATGGTGACAGCACCAGTATAGTTTTGATATCCACTAACGGTATGTACTTCGTTAATTAATTCAGTCGGGCAATTTTGACCGATTACAAATAAAGATTTACCTTATACCGTTTAGTGGTTTATATATTAACGCAGCACAGTCAAGGAGCTGTGTGGGTAGTACTGAATTCCAGAGTATCATTTTCATATACCAGGTGATTCTTAACATATCCCTAACTTATGAGAACAAGGCAATGTCTCTTTTTACAATTATTACTGATAGATGATATCACGCATAGCTGCTGATCCTCTCTAAAGGATACAAATTGTACTAATAAAGCAACATATTTGCACAATAATTGTAAGGGATAATATAAGTACCTTCTAGATATACAAAAGGAATTACTTCAATACACCAATGAGTATTTGACCACTTTCTGACCACTAGAATTTATTCAAAATAAGCTATTGTTTGCATGTACCATTGTTGATGTGTTTTTAACTTGTCTTTGTGTGTGGGCAGCTACCAGGACATTCACTTGGTTAAAGGGACACTGAATTAAAAAAAATTCTTTCGTGATTCAGATAGAGCATGACATTTTAATCAACTTTCTAATTTACTCCAATTATCACATTTTCTTCATTCTCTTGGTATCTTTATTTGAAATGTAAGTTTAGATGCCGGCCCATTTTTCGTGAACAACCTGGGTTGTTCTCGCTGATTGGTGGATAAATTCATCCACCAATAAAAAAGTGCTGTCCAGTGTTCTAAACCAAAAAACTTAGATGCCTTCTTTTTCAAATAAAGATAGCTAGAGAACGAAGAAAAATTGATAATGGGAATAAATTAGAAAGTTGCTTAAAATTGCATGCTCTATCTGAATCATGAAAGATCATTTTTTCTAAAATTTAATTTTTTGTGTTCAGAGGCATTACTTTTCCTGTCATCCCAATCTTGGGATGAGTAGTTCTAATAAAGTTTTATTTTTTTTAGTCTGTTACATCCAGGAAATAGTAACTGTTCAGAAAATTTGGAGAAATAATTGAAGTTTAAGGTTAATGTGGTTGTGTTAACTTCTTTTCTCTTGGTAAATCAACAGGGTGCCCATAGCTTTCTATATAGATGTATGTAGAAAAAGATTAAATACCTTTCTAAATAATTTCAAAATGCTAATGATAGAACAGTCGTGCCATATGACTTGCCAAGGTTCTTTGTGTAACCTGCACTGATAAAATAAAAGCATGTGCATTTGTACAAAATGTAGTTGATATAAGTAGTGTATATTCAATGAAATTGAACACATTTCCTACGTATATATATTTATTTTTTTTAACTAAAATTCTTAATTTTATTTTGAGCTGTTACCTTAAGCAGGTTTTTCTTTTGGCCAATCCTGTCATTCATGACCTGCCCCCGCTTAAGGAATGGTTGAGTTACCATGATCGTCGGCAATCTGTTCTTGTGGTTCCTTATTTTTATTTATTTTTTTATTTAGGAGATTCTGCTCTCAGCCTCACTCAGTGGATGTTTGACCAGCAAGCCTTGCAAGAATATATTCTTTTGTGCTGCCAGTGTCCAACTGGAGGCCTGCTGGATAAACCTGGCAAGTGAGTATTCATACTATGTAACCGTTACATTACATCAAAAGAATTATCCCAATGTAATCTCTGATAATGTCCCTTTTTTATTTATTAAAGATCAAGAGATTTTTATCATACCTGCTACTGTCTGAGTGGGTTGTCCATAGCACAACACTTTGGCAGTGGGCATGAAATTATATTAGGTGTACCAGCGAACCGTTTGGTAAGACAATTTTTTTTTTTTTATTAAACTTTGTATCATTTTTGTGTAGAATGTCTCCTCATATTCTGTATGTCTGACAATAGTTACAATAATTTCTACAATTACATAACACTGTTACACAGAACATGGAGTAGAGTAACTATCTGTGATAAACAGCTTGTAGGTTGGTAAACTTAATGGGAAACGGTTAAGGACCAAAGGTGAAAAAACCCAGAGAATTACACTATATGGACAAAAGTATGTGGGCACCCCCTACTAATTATTGAGTTTAGTTGTTTCAGCCACACCCATTTCTTTAATGTGCCACCTTTTGCTACAAGTCAGTTTGTGGAATTTTTGCCCTGTAAGCACTATTGTGAAGTGGAAGCTTCTGGGAGCAATAACAGCCCAGCCATGAGTACTGAAACCAGGAGCGTGGAAATATAAATCCCTATTTGTAAACCATTTGTTGCATCACTTAATACAGTGTGTCAAACTACCTCGGGAAGTAGCACAGTGCTACAACTGTGCAGCGGGAGCTTTATGAAATTGGTTTTATATCAACCTGTGCAATACCAAGAGTCAGCTGGAGTGGTGTAAAGCATTGTTTCTCAGCTGTGGTCCTCAAGTACCCCCACCCGGCCAGGTTTTCATTATAGCTAAACCAGTGCACAGGTGAAATAATGAGCTGATGGGTGAAAGCTGGTTAGTAACCATGGTGTAGCTGATTACTTCACATGTGCACTGGTGCAGCTATAATAAAAACCTGGCCTCTTGTGAGTACTTGAGAACTGCGGTAAAGAAATGCTGGTGTAAAGCACGCTACCACTGTACGCTGGAGTGAGGCATCATACTTCATTATCTGTGAGATGAACATTACCCACCAGAAGGCATAGTGCCTACTGTAAAGTTTGGTGGATGAGGGATAATATTCTGGGATTATTTTTCAGGGTTTGGGTTATGCTCCTTAGTTCCAGTAAAAGTTCATATTAATGCTTTAGGATACAAAAACATTTTAGACAATTAGGGACATTAAACGTTGTTGCAAAAATTTTGGGAAGGCCATTTCCTGTTCTAGCATGACTGTGCCCCTGTGCAGAAAGCGAGGTCCACAAAGACATTGTTTGAGGAATTTTGTGTGAAGGTACTTGAGCGGCCTGCATAGAGCCCTGACTTGATCACCTCTGGGATTAATTGGAATGCTGATTGTGTACCAGACCTTCTCATCCAACATCAGTGGCTGACCTAAAAGAGATACATTTTTTTTCTTTCATGTAATTAGCAAGAGTCCATGAGCTAGTGACGTATGGGATATACATTCCTACCAGGAGGGGCAAAGTTTCCCAAACCTCAAATGCCCATAAATACACCCCTCACCACACCCACAAATCAGTTTTACAAACTTTGCCTCCTATGGAGGTGGTGAAGTAAGTTTGTGCTAGATTCTACGTTGGAGCCCGGTTTTCCTCTCAGCGTGCAGTGAATGTCAGAGGGATGTGAGGAGAGTATTGCCTGTTTGAATTCAATGATCTCCTTCTACGGGGTCTATTTCATAGGTTCTCTGTTATCGGTCGTAGAGATTCATCTCTTACCTCCCTTTTCAGATTGACGATATACTCTTATATATACCATTACCTCTACTGATTCTCGTTTCAGTACTGGTTTGGCTTTCTACTACTTGTAGATGAGTGTTCTGGGGTAAGTAAGTCTTATTTCTTTCATGTAATTAGCAAGAGTCCATGAGCTAGTGACGTATGGGATATACATTCCTACCAGGAGGGGCAAAGTTTCCCAAACCTCAAAATGCCTATAAATACACCCCTCACCACACCCACAATTCAGTTTTACAAACTTTGCCTCCGATGGAGGTGGTGAAGTAAGTTTGTGCTAGATTCTACGTTGATATGCGCTCCGCAGCAAGTTGGAGCCCGGTTTTCCTCTCAGCGTGCAGTGAATGTCAGAGGGATGTGAGGAGAGTATTGCCTATTGAATGCAGTGATCTCCTTCTAAGGGGTCTATTTCATAGGTTCTCTGTTATCGGTCGTAGAGATTCATCTCTTACCTCCCTTTTCAGATCGACGATATACTCTTATATATACCATTACCTCTGCTGATTCTCGTTTCAGTACTGGTTTGGCTATCTGCTATATGTAGATGAGTGTCCTGGGGTAAGTAAGTCTTATTTTCTGTGACACTCCTAGCTATGGTTGGGCACTTTGTTTATAAAGTTCTAAATATATGTATTCAAACATTTATTTGCCTTGACTCAGAATGTTCAACTTTCCTTATTTTCAGACAATCAGTTTCATATTTGGGATAATGCATTTTAATTTAACATTTTTCTTACCTTAAAATTTGACTTTTTCCCTGTGGGCTGTTAGGCTCGCGGGGGCTGAAAATGCTTCATTTTATTGCGTCATTCTTGGCGCTGACTTTTTTGGCGCAAAAATTCTATTTCCGTTTCCGGCGTCATACGTGTCGCCGGAAGTTGCGTCATTTTTTGACGTTATTTTGCGCCAAAAATGTCGGCGTTCCGGATGTGGCGTCATTTTTGGCGCCAAAAAGCATTTAGGCGCCAAATAATGTGGGCGTCTTATTTGGCGCGAAAAAATATGGGCGTCACTTTTGTCTCCACATTATTTAAGTCTCATTTTTTATTGCTTCTGGTTGCTAGAAGCTTGTTCTTTGGCATTTTTTCCCATTCCTGAAACTGTCATTTAAGGAATTTGATCAATTTTGCTTTATATATATGTTGTTTTTTCTCTTACATATTGCAAGATGTCTCACGTTGCATCTGAGTCAGAAGTTACTACAGGAAAATCGCTGTCAAGTGCTGAATCTACCAAAGCTAAGTGTATCTGCTGTAAACTTTTGGTAGCTATTCCTCCAGCTGTTGTTTGTATTGATTGTCATAACAAACTTGTTAAAGCAGATAATATTTCCTTTAGTAAAGTACCATTGCCTGTTGCAGTTCCTTCAACATCTAAGGTGCAGAATGTTCCTGATAATATAAGAGATTTTGTTTCTGAATCCATAAAGAAGGCTATGTCTGTTATTTCTCCTTCTAGTAAACGTAAAAAATATTTTAAAACTTCTCTCCCTACAGATGAATTTTTAAATGAACATCATCATTCTGTTTCTGATGATTCCTCTGGTTCAGAGGATTCTGTCTCAGAGGTTGATGCTGATAAATCTTCATATTTATTTAAAATGGAATTTATTCGTTCTTTACTTAAAGAAGTACTAATTGCTTTAGAAATAGAGGATTCTGGTCCTCTTGATACTAATTCTAAACGTTTAGATAAGGTATTTAAAGCTCCTGTGGTTATTCCAGAAGTTTTTCCTGTTCCTAATGCTATTTCTGCAGTAATTTCCAAAGAATGGGATAATTTGGGTAATTCATTTACTCCTTCTAAACGTTTTAAGCAATTATATCCTGTGCCGTCTGACAGATTAGAATTTTGGGACAAGATCCCTAAAGTTGATGGGGCTATTTCTACCCTTGCTAAACGTACTACTATTCCTACGTCAGATGGTACTTCGTTTAAGGATCCTCTAGATTGGAAAATTGAATCCTTTCTAAGAAAAGCTTATCTGTGTTCAGGTAATCTTCTTAGACCTGCTATATCTTTGGCTGATGTTGCTGCAGCTTCAACTTTTTGGTTGGAAACTTTAGCGCAACAAGTAACACATTGTGATTCTCATGATATTATTATTCTTCTACAGCATGCTAATCATTTTATCTGTGATGCCATTTTTGATATTATCAGAGTTGATGTCAGGTTTATGTCTCTAGCTATTTTAGCTAGAAGAGCTTTATGGCTTAAAACTTGGAATGCTGATATGGCTTCTAAATCAACTTTACTTTCCATTTCTTTCCAGGGTAACAAATTATTTGGTTCTCAGTTGGATTCCATTATTTCAACCGTTACTGGTGGGAAAGGAACTTTTTTACCACAGGATAAAAAATCTAAAGGTAAAAACAGGGCTAATAATCGTTTTCGTTTCAACAAAGAACAAAAGCCTGATCCTTCATCCTCAGGAGCAGTTTCAGTTTGGAGACCATCTCCAGTCTGGAATAAATCCAAGCCAGCTAGAAAGGCAAAGCCTGCTTCTAAGTCCACATGAAGGTGCGGCCCTCATTCCAGCTCAGCTGGTAGGGGGCAGGTTACGTATTTTCAAGGAAATTTGGATCAATTCTGTTCACAATCTTTGGATTCAGAACATTGTTTCAGAAGGGTACAGAATTGGTTTCAAGTTGAGACCTCCTGCAAAGAGATTTTTTCTTTCCCGTGTCCCAGTAAATCCAGTAAAAGCTCAAGCATTTCTGAAATGTGTTTCAGATCTAGAGTTGACTGGAGTAATTATGCCAGTTCCAGTTCCGGAACAGGGGATGGGGTTTTATTCAAATCTCTTCATTGTACCAAAGAAGGAGAATTCTTTCAGACCAGTTCTGGATCTAAAAATATTGAATCGTTATGTAAGGATACCAACGTTCAAGATGGTAACTGTAAGGACTATCTTACCTTTTGTTCAGCAAGGGAATTATATGTCCACAATAGATTTACAGGATGCATATCTGCATATTCCGATTCATCCAGATCATTATCAGTTCCTGAGATTCTCGTTTCTGGACAAGCATTACCAGTTTGTGGCTCTGCCGTTTGGCCTAGCTACAGCTCCAAGAATTTTTACAAAGGTTCTCGGTGCCCTGCTGTCTGTAATCAGAGAACAGGGTATTGTGGTATTTCCTTATTTGGACGATATCTTGGTACTTGCTCAGTCTTTACATTTAGCAGAATCTCATACGAATCGACTTGTGTTGTTTCTTCAAGATCATGGTTGGAGGATCAATTTACCAAAAAGTTCTTTGATTCCTCAGACAAGGGTAACCTTTCTGGGTTTCCAGATGGATTCAGTGTCCATGACTCTGTCTTTAACAGACAAGAGACGTCTAAAGTTGATTGCAGCTTGTCGAAACCTTCAGTCACAATCATTCCCTTCGGTAGCCTTAGGCATGGAAATTCTAGGTCTTATGACTGCTGCATCGGACGCGATCCCCTTTGCTCGTTTTCACATGCGACCTCTTCAGCTCTGTATGCTGAAGCAATGGTGCAAGGATTACACGAAGATATCTCAATTAATATCTTTAAAACCGATTGTTCGACACTCTCTAACATGGTGGACAGATCACCATCGTTTAATTCAGGGGGCTTCTTTTGTGCTTCCGACCTGGACTGTAATTTCAACAGATGCAAGTCTCACAGGTTGGGGAGCTGTGTGGGGATCTCTGACGGCACAAGGAGTTTGGGAATCTCAGGAGGTGAGATTACCGATCAATATTTTGGAACTCCGTGCAATTTTCAGAGCTCTTCAGTTTTGGCCTCTTCTGAAGAGAGAATCGTTCATTTGTTTTCAGACAGACATTGTCACAACTGTGGCATACATCAATCATCAAGGAGGGACTCCCAGTCCTCTGGCTATGAAAGAAGTATCTCGAATTTTGGTTTGGGCGGAATCCAGCTCCTGTCTAATCTCTGCGAATTTTGGTTTGGGCGGAATCCAGCTCCTGTCTAATCTCTGCGGTTCATATCCCAGGTGTAGACAATTGGGAAGCGGATTATCTCAGTCGCCAAACGTTGCATCCGGGCGAATGGTCTCTTCACCCAGAGGTATTTCTTCAGATTGTTCAAATGTGGGAACTTCCAGAAATAGATCTGATGGCGTCCCATCTAAACAAGAAACTTCCCAGGTATCTGTCCAGATCCCGGGATCCTCAGGCGGAGGCAGTGGATGCATTATCACTTCCTTGGAAGTATCATCCTGCCTATATCTTTCCGCCTCTAGTTCTTCTTCCAAGAGTAATCTCCAAGATTCTGAAGGAATGCTCGTTTGTTCTGCTGGTAGCTCCGGCATGGCCTCACAGGTTTTGGTATGCGGATCTTGTCCGGATGGCCTCTTGCCAACCGTGGACTCTTCCGTTAAGACCAGACCTTCTGTCACAAGGTCCTTTTTTCCATCAGGATCTGAAATCCTTAAATTTAAAGGTATGGAGATTGAACGCTTGATTCTTGGTCAAAGAGGTTTCTCTGACTCTGTGATTAATACTATGTTACAGGCTCGTAAATCTGTATCTCAAGAGATATATTATAGAGTCTGGAAGACTTATATTTCTTGGTGTCTTTCTCATCATTTTTCCTGGCATTCTTTTAGAATACCGAGAATTTTACAGTTCCTTCAGGATGGTTTAGATAAGGGTTTGTCCGCAAGTTCTTTGAAAGGACAAATCTCTGCTCTTTCTGTTCTTTTTCACAGAAAGATTGCTATTCTTCCTGATATTCATTGTTTTGTACAAGCTTTGGTTCGTATAAAACCTGTCATTAAGTCAATTTCTCCTCCTTGGAGTTTGAATTTGGTTCTGGGAGCTCTTCAAGCTCCTCCGTTTGAACCTATGCATTCATTGGACATTAAATTACTTTCTTGGAAAGTTTTGTTCCTTTTGGCCATCTCTTCTGCCAGAAGAGTTTCTGAATTATCTGCTCTTTCTTGTGAGTCTCCTTTTCTGATTTTTCATCAGGATAAGGCGGTGTTGCGAACTTCTTTTGAATTTTTACCTAAAGTTGTGAATTCCAACAACATTAGTAGAGAAATTGTGGTTCCTTCATTATGTCCTAATCCTAAGAATTCTAAGGAAAAATCGTTGCATTCTTTGGATGTTGTTAGAGCTTTGAAATATTATGTTGAAGCTACGAAATCTTTTCGTAAGACTTCTAGTCTATTTGTTATCTTTTCCGGTTCTAGAAAAGGCCAGAAAGCTTCTGCCATTTCTTTGGCATCTTGGTTGAAATCTTTAATTCATCTTGCCTATGTTGAGTCGGGTAAAACTCCGCCTCAGAGAATTACAGCTCATTCTTCTAGGTCAGTTTCTACTTCCTGGGCGTTTAGGAATGAAGCTTCGGTTGACCAGATCTGCAAAGCAGCAACTTGGTCCTCTTTGCATACTTTTACTAAATTCTACCATTTTGATGTATTTTCTTCTTCTGAAGCAGTTTTTGGTAGAAAAGTACTTCAGGCAGCGGTTTCAGTTTGAATCTTCTGCTTATGTTTTTCGTTAAACTTTATTTTGGGTGTGGATTATTTTCAGCAGGAATTGGCTGTCTTTATTTTATCCCTCCCTCTCTAGTGACTCTTGTGTGGAAAGATCCACATCTTGGGTAGTCATTATCCCATACGTCACTAGCTCATGGACTCTTGCTAATTACATGAAAGAAAACATAATTTATGTAAGAACTTACCTGATAAATTCATTTCTTTCATATTAGCAAGAGTCCATGAGGCCCGCCCTTTTTTTGTGGTGGTTATGATTTTGTATAAAGCACAATTCTTCCAATTCCTTATTTTATATGCTTTCGCACTTTTTTATCACCCCACTTCTTGGCTATTCGTTAAACTGAATTGTGGGTGTGGTGAGGGGTGTATTTATAGGCATTTTGAGGTTTGGGAAACTTTACCCCTCCTGGTAGGAATGTATATCCCATACGTCACTAGCTCATGGACTCTTGCTAATATGAAAGAAATGAATTTATCAGGTAAGTTCTTACATAAATTATGTTTTTCTGTGACACTCTAAGCTATGGTTGGGCACTTTTATATAAAGTTCTAAATATATGTGTTCAAACATTTATTTGCCTTGACTCAGGATGTTCAACGTTCCTTATTTCATACAGTCAGTTTCATATTTGGGATAATGCATATGAATTAATCATTTTTTTCTTACCTTAAAATTTGACTTTTTCCCTGTGGGCTATTAGGCTCGCGGGGGCTTTTTTGGCGCAAAATTTTTTTTCTGTTTCCGGCGTCATACGTGTCGCCGGAAGTTGCGTAATTTTTTTGACTTTTTTTGCGCCAAAAGTGTCGGCGTTCCGGATGTGGCGTCACTTTTGGCGCCAAAAGCATTTAGGCACCAAATAATGTGGGTGTCTTTTTTGGCGCTAAAAAATATGGGCGTCACTATTGTCTCCACATTATTTAAGTCTCATTAATTATTGCTTCTGGTTGCTAGAAGCTTGTTCACTAGCATTTTTTCTCATTCCTGAAACTGTCATTTAAGGAATTTGATCAATTTTGCTTTATATGTTGTTTTTTCTATTACATATTGCAAGATGTCTGCGAGTAACCCTGAGTCAGAAGCCACTTCTGGAAAAATGCTTAAAGGGACACTGTAACCAAAAATTTTCTTTTGTGATTCAGATTGAGCATGACATTTTAAGCAACTTTCTAATTTACTCCTATTATCAAATTTTCTTCATTCTCTTGGTATCTTTATTTGAAATGCAAGAATGTAAGTTTAGATGCCGGCCCATTTTTGGTGAACAACCTGGGTTGTCCTTGCTGATTGGTGGATAAATTAATCCACCAATAAAAAATTGCTGTCCAGAGTACTGAAACCAAAAAAAAAGCTTAGATGCCTTCTTTTTCAAATAATGATAGCAAGAGAACGAATAAAAATTGATAATAGGAGTAAATTAGAAAGTTGCTTAAAATTGCATGCTCAATCTGAATCACGAAAGAAAATTTTTGGGTACAGTGTCCCTTTAACCGAGTTTCAGTTCTACCAAAGCTAAGTTCATTTATTTTAAATGTTATAAATGTTTATCTTTAGCTATGGTTTGTAATAAGTTATTATGATATACTTTTACATGCAGATTCCATTAGTATTTATGCTTTATACATTTCCATTCTTAAGTACAAGATTTATAAGAAATATTTTTTCTGATTAAGGCTTTGTCTGACTTCGTGCCTTTTAATACAATTTTTAGGTCTTTTTTCACTTCTTTTTTAATTATTGAAGTTTCAAATGACCAACAACATACTGATTTATCCTTCTCTGATGATGTTTTTTTTCTCTTTCAGAAATTCTCTTCATCAGATATTGACACTAACAAATCTACTTTTTTATAATTTTTTTATTAAAGTACATTTGTTCTTTGTTGAAGAGGTGTTGATTATTTTGGATATTAAGGTAACTAGTTCTTTAAGACTAGCTGACACTATTTCTGCCTTTTTTTCTTCTGTGATTTCAGAGGTTTTCTTTCCAATTCCCCATACTAGGGAATGGAATAGGCTGAGAATTCTTTTTTTATTCCTTCTTCAAGGTTTTAAACTATATTCTTTGCCAGCAGTTAAATTCAATTTGGAGGGTTCTCCAATTTATTGGGGCTATCTCTACTCCTACTAATTTATGCTATTGTTTCTATAGCAAAATAATATTTATTTTCCTTTATATAGTTGTATCTTATTTATGGAAAATTATTTAGTTTCAGGTCCTTTTCTTGGTCCTGTGATATTGCAATTGCTTCATTTTTTCTGTTTACTTTAAGATCAAGTATCAGATTATGATTTATTTTAGCATTGTTAAAGGGACAACATTTACTAGACTAGGTGCTGTTGCATTTTGTCTTGTTGTTTTGCATTTTGCAAGTCCTCTGTTTTGACTGGTCCTTTAAACTGGACTATCATGCTAATGATTTCATTTGTGTCTTCATTTTATTGAATATATTCGCAAATGAGAGTTAATCTAAGTCATTAGTTATTTTAGCTAGAAGAATTTTGTGTTTTTTTAAGAAAAAAAAAAAAAGAAAATCCATATTTCTTTTGTTCTAAGATAAATCAATTATTTGTTTTATAATTGGATTCAATTCTTAACTGTTACTATGGGCTTCAAGATTGAGTTCTAAGACTAAAACTTTAAGCTTATACTAGTTTGGTTGTTCTTATTAAGGAACGAATTCCTGAGTTCTTTCCCAAGTAACATGTTTATAATTGGGGTTCGAAATCAGCTCCCTAATATTGCTATGTACGTGCCGTATTCCAGCTTGGCTGGTAAGGGGCAGGTTAAGACTTCTTTGAAATGTATTTGGTTCTATTTTGTCCAAATTTCTTTGATTTTATTCCAGTAAGGCTAACACTTTAAGTGTGTTTCTGTCCTATATATTTTGGATACTGTTGTAGCATGGCTGGGTACCCATGGGGTTCAAGCGCTGCTCAGACCTGGAATCTTCTGGGGGTATTTCTTCCAGTTACTTTTTTAGGAACTGGGTTTTGGAGTTTTATTCAAACTATTCTGCCTTTTTATGGTCACTGATAGCATTATTTGTTTTCATTAGATACAATAAATGCATATTTTTCATTTTTCTGTTTTCATTCAGATCATTTCCTGAGGATGCGGAATCTCATATGATTCACTTGCTCTTCAGGACATAGTTAGAGGATCTTTTCTCCAACATAGGTGTGTCCGGTCCACGGCGTCATCCTTACTTGTGGGATATTCTCTTCCCCAACAGGAAATGGCAAAGAGCCCAGCAAAGCTGGTCACATGATCCCTCCTAGGCTCCGCCTTCCCCAGTCATTCTCTTTGCCGTTGTACAGGCAACATCTCCACGGAGATGGCTTAGAGTTTTTTGGTGTTTAACTGTAGTTTTTATTATTCAATCAAGAGTTTGTTATTTTAAAATAGTGCTGGTATGTACTATTTACTCTGAAACAGAAAAGAGATGAAGATTTCTGTTTGTAAGAGGAAAATGATTTTAGCAACCGTTACTAAAATCGATGGCTGTTTCCACACAGGACTGTTGAGAGGAATTAACTTCAGTTGGGGGAAACAGTGAGCAGACTTTTGCTGCTTGAGGTATGACACATTTCTAACAAGACGATGTAATGCTGGAAGCTGTCATTTTCCCTATGGGATCCGGTAAGCCATTTTTATTACATAAAGAAAAAAAGGGCTTCACAAGGGCTTTTAAGACTGTAGACATTTTCTGGGCTAAAACGATTGATATATAAGCATATTTTATACTTCATAGCTTTGAGGAATTATTTTATTCTTGGGAATTATGTAAAATAACCGGCAGGCACTGTATTGGACACCTTATTCTCTAGGGGCTTTCCCTAATCATAGGCAGAGCCTCATTTTCGCGCCTCTATTGTGCACTTGTTTTTGGGAAGCATGACATGCAGATGCATGTGTGAGGAGCTCTGATACATAGAAAGGACTTTCTGAAGGCGTCATTTGGTATTGTATTCCCCTTTGGGCTTGGTTGGGTCTCAGCAAAGCAGATACCAGGGACTGTAAAGGGGTTAAATATAAAAACGGCTCCGGTTCCGTTATTTTAAGGGTTAAAGCTTTCAAATTTGGTGTGCAATACTTTTAAGGCTTTAAGACACTGTGGTGAAATTTTGGTGAATTTTGAACAATTCCTTCATACTTTTTCACATTTGCAGTAATAAAGTGTGTTCAGTTTAAAATTTAAAGTGACAGTAACGGTTTTATTTTAAAACGTTTTTTGTACTTTGTTATCAAGTTTATGCCTGTTTAACATGTCTGAACTACCAGATAGACTGTGTTCTGTATGTGGGGAAGCCAAGGTTCCTTCTCATTTAAATAGATGTGATTTATGTGACACAAAATTTAGAGAAGATGATTCCTCAAGTGAGGGGAGTAAGCATGGTACTGCATCATCCCCTCCTTCGTCTACACCAGTCTTGCCCACACAGGAGGCCCCTAGTACATCTAGTGCGCCAATACTCCTTACTATGCAACAATTAACGGCTGTAATGGATAATTCTATCAAAAACATTTTAGCCAAAATGCCCACTTATCAGCGAAAGCGCGACTGCTCTGTTTTAGAAAATACTGAAGAGCATGAGGACGCTGATGATATTGGTTCTGAAGTGCCCCTACACCAGTCTGAGGGGGCCAGGGAGGTTTTGTCTGAGGGAGAAATTTCAGATTCAGGGAAAATTTCTCAACAAGCTGAACCTGATGTGATTACATTTAAATTTAAATTGGAACATCTCCGTGCCCTGCTTAAGGAGGTGTTATCTACTCTGGATGATTGTGAGAATTTGGTCATTCCAGAGAAATTATGTAAAATGGACAAGTTCCTAGAGGTCCCGGGGCCCCCCGAAGCTTTTCCTATACCCAAGCGGGTGGCGGACATTGTAAATAAAGAATGGGAAAGGCCCGGCATACCTTTCGTCCCTCCCCCTATATTTAAGAAATTGTTTCCTATGGTTGACCCCAGAAAGGACTTATGGCAGACAGTCCCCAAGGTCGAGGGGGCGGTTTCTACTCTAAACAAACGCACCACTATACCCATAGAAGATAGTTGTGCTTTCAAAGATCCTATGGATAAAAAATTAGAGGGTTTGCTTAAAAAGATGTTTGTTCAGCAAGGTTACCTTCTACAACCAATTTCATGCATTGTTCCTGTCACTACAGCAGCGTGTTTCTGGTTCGATGAACTAGAAAAGGCGCTCAATAAAGATTCTTCTTATGAGGAGATTTTGGACAGAATTCATGCTCTCAAATTGGCTAACTCTTTCACCCTAGACGCCACTTTGCAATTGGCTAGATTAGCGGCGAAAAATTCTGGGTTTGCTATTGTGGCGCGCAGAGCGCTTTGGCTAAAATCTTGGTCAGCGGATGCGTCTTCCAAGAACAAATTGCTTAACATTCCTTTCAAGGGGAAAACGCTGTTTGGCCCTGACTTGAAAGAGATTATTTCTGATATCACTGGGGGCAAGGGCCACGCCCTTCCTCAGGATAGGTCTTTCAAGGCCAAAAATAAACCTAATTTTCGTCCCTTTCGCAGAAACGGACCAGCCCCAAGTGCTACGTCCTCTAAGCAAGAGGGTAATACTTCTCAAGCCAAGCCAGCCTGGAGGCCAATGCAAGGCTGGAACAAAGGTAAGCAGGCCAAGAAACCTGCCACTGCTACCAAGACAGCATGAGATGTTGGCCCCCGATCCGGGACCGGATCTGGTGGGGGGCAGACTCTCTCTCTCTCTTCGCTCAGGCTTGGGCAAGAGATGTTCTGGATCCTTGGGCGCTAGAAATAGTCTCCCAAGGTTATCTTCTGGAATTCAAGGGGCTTCCCCCAAGGGGGAGGTTCCACAGGTCTCAATTGTCTTCAGACCACATAAAAAAACAGGCATTCTTACATTGTGTAGAAGACCTGTTAAAAATGGGAGTGATTCATCCTGTTCCATTAGGAGAACAAGGGATGGGGTTCTACTCCAATCTGTTCGTAGTTCCCAAAAAAGAGGGAACATTCAGACCAATCTTAGATCTCAAGATCCTAAACAAGTTTCTCAAGGTTCCATCGTTCAAAATGGAAACCATTCGAACAATTCTTCCTTCCATCCAGGAAGTTCAATTCATGACCACGGTGGATTTAAAGGATGCGTATCTACATATTCCTATCCACAAGGAACATCATCGGTTCCTAAGGTTCGCATTTCTGGACAAGCATTACCAGTTTGTGGCACTTCCGTTCGGATTAGCCACTGCTCCAAGAATTTTCACAAAGGTACTAGGGTCCCTTCTAGCGGTGCTAAGACCAAGGGGCATTGCAGTAGTACCTTACTTGGACGACATACTGATTCAAGCGTCGTCCCTTCCACAAGCAAAGGCTCACACGGACATTGTCCTGGCCTTTCTCAGATCTCACGGGTGGAAAGTGAACGTAGAAAAAAGTTCTCTATCTCCGTCAACAAGGGTTCCCTTCTTGGGAACAATAATAGACTCCTTAGAAATGAGGATTTTTCTGACAGAGGCCAGAAAATCAAAACTTCTAAACTCTTGTCAAATACTTCATTCTGTTCCTCTTCCTTTCATAGCGCAGTGCATGGAAGTAATAGGTTTGATGGTAGCGGCAATGGACATAGTTCCTTTTGCGCGAATTCATCTAAGACCATTACAACTGTGCATGCTCAGTCAGTGGAATGGGGACTATACAGACTTGTCTCCGACGATACAAGTAGATCAGAGGACCAGAGATTCACTCCGTTGGTGGCTGTCCCTGGACAACCTGTCACAGGGGATGAGCTTCCGCAGACCAGAGTGGGTCATTGTCACGACCGACGCCAGTCTGGTGGGCTGGGGCGCGGTCTGGGGACCCCTGAAAGCTCAGGGTCTTTGGTCTCGGGAAGAATCTCTTCTCCCGATAAATATTCTGGAACTGAGAGCGATATTCAATGCTCTCAAGGCTTGGCCTCAGCTTGCAAAGGCCAAGTTCATACGGTTTCAATCAGACAACATGACGACTGTTGCGTACATCAACCATCAGGGGGGAACAAGGAGTTCCCTGGCGATGGAAGAAGTGACCAAAATCATTCAATGGGCGGAGACTCACTCCTGCCACTTGTCTGCAATCCACATCCCAGGAGTGGAAAATTGGGAAGCGGATTTTCTGAGTCGTCAGACATTTCATCCGGGGGAGTGGGAACTCCATCCGGAAATCTTTGCCCAAATTACTCAATTGTGGGGCATTCCAGACATGGATCTGATGGCCTCTTGTCAGAACTTCAAGGTTCCTTGCTACGGGTCCAGATCCAGGGATCCCAAGGCGACTCTAGTAGATGCACTAGTAGCACCTTGGACCTTCAAACTAGCTTATGTATTCCCGCCGTTTCCTCTCATCCCCAGGCTGGTAGCCAGGATCAATCAGGAGAGGGCATCGGTGATCTTGATAGCTCC
This sequence comes from Bombina bombina, assembly GCF_027579735.1. Classification (NCBI taxonomy): domain Eukaryota; kingdom Metazoa; phylum Chordata; class Amphibia; order Anura; family Bombinatoridae; genus Bombina; species Bombina bombina. The sequence goes on along the minus strand of NC_069499.1, from coordinate 168,439,484 downwards.
TGCGTGGCCACGCAGGACTTGGTATGCAGACCTGGTGAATATGTCATCGGCTCCACCATGGAAGCTACCTTTGAGACGAGACCTTCTTGTTCAAGGTCCGTTCGAACATCCGAATCTGGTCTCACTCCAACTGACTGCTTGGAGATTGAACGCTTGATCTTATCAAAGCGAGGGTTCTCAGATTCTGTCATTGATACTCTTGTTCAGGCCAGAAAGCCTGTAACTAGAAAAATCTACCACAAAATATGGAAAAAATATATCTGTTGGTGTGAATCTAAAGGATTCCCTTGGGACAAGGTAAAAATTCCTAAGATTCTATCCTTTCTTCAAGAAGGTTTGGAGAAAGGATTATCTGCAAGTTCTTTGAAGGGACAGATTTCTGCCTTGTCTGTGTTACTTCACCAAAAGCTGGCAGCTGTGCCAGATGTTCAAGCCTTTGTTCAGGCTCTGGTTAGAATCAAGCCTGTTTACAAACCTTTGACTCCTCCTTGGAGTCTCAATTTAGTTCTTTCAGTTCTTCAGGGGGTTCCGTTTGAACCCTTACATTCCGTTGATATTAAGTTATTATCTTGGAAAGTTTTGTTTTTGGTTGCAATTTCTTCTGCTAGAAGAGTTTCAGAATTATCTGCTCTGCAGTGTTCTCCTCCTTATCTGGTGTTCCATGCAGATAAGGTGGTTTTGCGTACTAAACCTGGTTTTCTCCAACATAGGTGTGTCCGGTCCACGGCGTCATCCTTACTTGTGGGATATTCTCTTCCCCAACAGGAAATGGCAAAGAGCCCAGCAAAGCTGGTCACATGATCCCTCCTAGGCTCCGCCTTCCCCAGTCATTCTCTTTGCCGTTGTACAGGCAACATCTCCACGGAGATGGCTTAGAGTTTTTTAGTGTTTAACTGTAGTTTTTATTATTCAATCAAGAGTTTGTTATTTTAAAATAGTGCTGGTATGTACTATTTACTCTGAAACAGAAAAGAGATGAAGATTTCTGTTTGTAAGAGGAAAATGATTTTAGCAACCGTTACTAAAATCGATGGCTGTTCCACACAGGACTGTTGAGAGGAATTAACTTCAGTTGGGGGAACAGTGAGCAGACTTTTGCTGCTTGAGGTATGACACATTCTAACAAGACGATGTAATGCTGGAAGCTGTCATTTTCCCTATGGGATCCGGTAAGCCATTTTTATTACAGACTGTAAATAAGGGCTTCACAAGGGCTTTTTAAGACTGTAGACATTTTCTGGGCTAAATCGATTCATATATAAACATATTTTATACTCCATAGCCTTGAGGAATTATTTTAATCTTGGGAATTTTGTAAAATATATCGGCAGGCACTGTATTGGACACCTTATTCTCTAGGGGCTTTCCCTAATCATAGGCAGAGTCTCAATTTCGCGCCTCTATTGCGCACTTGTTTTTGGGAAGCAGGACATGCAGTCGCATGTGTGAGGAGCTCTGATACATAGAAAAGACTTTCTGAAGGCGTCATTTGGTATCGTATTCCCCTTTGGGCTTGGTTGGGTCTCAGCAAAGCAGATACCAGGGACTGTAAAGGGGTTAAATGTAAAAACGGCTCCGGTTCCGTTATTTTAAGGGTTAAAGCTTCCAAATTTGGTGTGCAATACTTTTAAGGCTTTAAGACACTGTGGTGAAATTTTGGTGAATTTTGAACAATTCCTTCATACTTTTTCGCAATTGCAGTAATAAAGTGTGTTCAGTTTAAAATTTAAAGTGACAGTAACGGTTTTATTTTAAAATGTTTTTTGTACTTTGTTATCAAGTTTATGCCTATTAACATGTCTGAACTGCCAGATAGACTGTGTTCTGAATGTGGGGAAGCCAAGGTTCCTTCTCATTTAAATAGATGTGATTTATGTGACACAAAATTTAGAGAAAATGATGCCCAAGATGATTCCTCAAGTGAGGGGAGTAAGCATGGTACTGCATCATCCCCTCCTTCGTCTACACCAGTCTTGCCCACGCAGGAGGCCCCTAGTACATCTAGCGCGCCAATACTCCTTACTATGCAACAATTAACGGCTGTAATGGATAATTCTATCAAAAACATTTTAGCCAAAATGCCCACTTATCAGCGAAAGCGCGACTGCTCTGTTTTAGAAAATACTGAAGAGCATGAGGACGCTGATGATATTGTTTCTGAAGGGCCCCTACACCAGTCTGAGGGGGCCAGGGAGGTTTTGTCTGAGGGAGAAATTTCAGATTCAGGGAAAATTTCTCAACAAGCTGAACCTGATGTGATTACATTTAAATTTAAGTTGGAACATCTCCGCGCTCTGCTTAAGGAGGTCTTATCCACTCTGGATGATTGTGAGAATTTGATCATCCCAGAGAAACTATGTAAAATGGACAAGTTCCTAGAGGTCCCGGGGCCCCCCGAAGCTTTTCCTATACCCAAACGGGTGGCGGACATTGTAAATAAAGAATGGGAAAGGCCCGGTATACCTTTCGTCCCTCCCCCCATATTTAAAAAATTGTTTCCTATGGTCGACCCCAGAAAGGACTTATGGCAGACAGTCCCCAAGGTCGAGGGGGCGGTTTCTACTCTAAACAAACGCACCACTATACCCATAGAAGATAGTTGTGCGTTCAAAGATCCTATGGATAAAAAATTAGAAGGTTTGCTTAAAAAGATGTTTGTTCAGCAAGGTTACCTTCTACAACCAATTTCATGCATTGTCCCTGTCACTACAGCCGCGTGTTTCTGGTTCGATGAGCTAGAAAAGGCGATCACTAGTAATTCTCCTTCTTATGAGGAGATTATGGACAGAATCCGTGCTCTCAAATTGGCTAATTCTTTCACCCTAGACGCCACTTTGCAATTGGCTAGGTTAGCGGCGAAAAATTCTGGGTTTGCTATTGTGGCGCGCAGAGCGCTTTGGTTGAAATCTTGGTCAGCAGATGCGTCTTCCAAGAACAAATTGCTTAACATTCCTTTCAAGGGGAAAACGCTGTTTGGCCCTGACTTGAAAGAGATTATCTCCGATATCACTGGGGGTAAGGGCCACGCCCTTCCTCAGGATAGGTCTTTCAAGGCCAAAAATAAACCTAATTTTCGTCCCTTTCGTAGAAACGGACCAGCCCCAAGTGCTACGTCCTCTAAGCAAGAGGGTAATACTTCTCAAGCCAAGCCAGCCTGGAGACCAATGCAAGGCTGGAACAAGGGAAAGCAGGCCAAGAAACCTGCCACTGCTACCAAGACAGCATGAAATGTTGGCCCCCGATCCGGGACCGGATCTGGTGGGGGGCAGACTCTCTCTTCGCTCAGGCTTGGGCAAGAGATGTTCTGGATCCTTGGGCGCTAGAAATAGTCTCCCAAGGTTATCTTCTGGAATTCAAGGGGCTTCCCCCAAGGGGGAGGTTCCACAGGTCTCAATTGTCTTCAGACCACATAAAAAAACAGGCATTCTTACATTGTGTAGAAGACCTGTTAAAAATGGGAGTGATTCATCCTGTTCCATTAGGAGAACAAGGGATGGGGTTCTACTCCAATCTGTTCGTAGTTCCCAAAAAAGAGGGAACGTTCAGACCAATCTTAGATCTCAAGATCCTAAACAAGTTTCTCAAGGTTCCATCGTTCAAAATGGAAACCATTCGAACAATTCTTCCTTCCATCCAGGAAGGTCAATTCATGACCACGGTGGATTTAAAGGATGCGTATCTACATATTCCTATCCACAAGGAACATCATCGGTTCCTAAGGTTCGCATTCCTGGACAAGCATTACCAGTTCGTGGCACTTCCGTTCGGATTAGCCACTGCTCCAAGGATTTTCACAAAGGTACTAGGGTCCCTTCTAGCGGTGCTAAGACCAAGGGGCATTGCAGTAGTACCTTACTTGGACGACATTCTGATTCAAGCGTCGTCCCTTCCTCAAGCAAAGGCTCACACGGACATTGTCCTGGCCTTTCTCAGATCTCACGGATGGAAAGTGAACGTAGAAAAGAGTTCTCTATCTCCGTCAACAAGGGTTCCCTTCTTGGGAACAATAATAGACTCCTTAGAAATGAGGATTTTTCTGACAGAGGCCAGAAAAACAAAACTTCTAAACTCTTGTCAAATACTTCATTCCGTTCCTCTTCCTTCCATAGCGCAGTGCATGGAAGTAATAGGTTTGATGGTAGCGGCAATGGACATAGTTCCTTTTGCGCGCATTCATCTAAGACCATTACAACTGTGCATGCTCAGTCAGTGGAATGGGGACTATACAGACTTGTCTCCGACGATACAAGTAAATCAGAGGACCAGAGATTCACTCCGTTGGTGGCTGTCCCTGGACAACCTGTCACAGGGGATGAGCTTCCGCAGACCAGAGTGGGTCATTGTCACGACCGACGCCAGTCTGATGGGCTGGGGCGCGGTCTGGGGACCCCTGAAAGCTCAGGGTCTTTGGTCTCGGGAAGAATCTCTTCTACCGATAAACATTCTGGAACTGAGAGCGATACTCAATGCTCTCAAGGCTTGGCCTCAGCTAGCAAAGGCCAAGTTCATACGGTTTCAATCAGACAACATGACGACTGTTGCGTACATCAACCATCAGGGGGGAACAAGGAGTTCCCTGGCGATGGAAGAAGTGACCAAAATCATTCAATGGGCGGAGACTCACTCCTGCCACTTGTCTGCAATCCACATCCCAGGAGTGGAAAATTGGGAAGCGGATTTTCTGAGTCGTCAGACATTTCATCCGGGGGAGTGGGAACTCCATCCGGAAATCTTTGCCCAAATTACTCAACTGTGGGGCATTCCAGACATGGATCTGATGGCCTCTCGTCAGAACTTCAAGGTTCCTTGCTACGGGTCCAGATCCAGGGATCCCAAGGCGACTCTAGTAGATGCACTAGTAGCACCTTGGACCTTCAAACTAGCTTATGTATTCCCGCCGTTTCCTCTCATCCCCAGGCTGGTAGCCAGGATCAATCAGGAGAGGGCATCGGTGATCTTGATAGCTCCTGCGTGGCCACGCAGGACTTGGTATGCAGACCTGGTGAATATGTCATCGGCTCCACCATGGAAGCTACCTTTGAGACGAGACCTTCTTGTTCAAGGTCCGTTCGAACATCCGAATCTGGTCTCACTCCAACTGACTGCTTGGAGATTGAACGCTTGATCTTATCAAAGCGAGGGTTCTCAGATTCTGTTATTGATACTCTTGTTCAGGCCAGAAAGCCTGTAACTAGAAAAATCTACCACAAAATATGGAAAAAATATATCTGTTGGTGTGAATCTAAAGGATTCCCTTGGGACAAGGTTAAAATTCCTAAGATTCTATCCTTTCTTCAAGAAGGATTGGAGAAAGGATTATCTGCAAGTTCCTTGAAGGGACAGATTTCTGCCTTGTCTGTGTTACTTCACAAAAAGCTGGCAGCTGTGCCAGATGTTCAAGCCTTTGTTCAGGCTTTGGTTAGAATCAAGCCTGTTTACAAACCTTTGACTCCTCCTTGGAGTCTCAATTTAGTTCTTTCAGTTCTTCAGGGGGTTCCGTTTGAACCCTTACATTCCGTTGATATTAAGTTATTATCTTGGAAAGTTTTGTTTTTGGTTGCAATTTCTTCCGCTAGAAGAGTTTCAGAATTATCTGCTCTGCAGTGTTCTCCTCCTTATCTGGTGTTCCATGCAGATAAGGTGGTTTTACGTACTAAACCTGGTTTTCTTCCGAAAGTTGTTTCTAACAAAAACATTAACCAGGAGATAGTCGTGCCTTCTTTGTGCCCGAATCCAGTTTCAAAGAAGGAACGTTTGTTGCACAATTTGGATGTTGTTCGCGCTCTAAAATTCTATTTGGATGCTACAAAGGATTTTAGACAAACATCTTCCTTGTTTGTTGTTTATTCTGGTAAAAGGAGAGGTCAAAAAGCAACTTCTACCTCTCTCTCTTTTTGGATTAAAAGCATCATCAGATTGGCTTATGAGACTGCCGGACGGCAGCCTCCTGAAAGAATCACAGCTCATTCCACTAGGGCTGTGGCTTCCACATGGGCCTTCAAGAACGAGGCTTCTGTTGATCAGATATGTAAGGCAGCGACTTGGTCTTCACTGCACACTTTTACCAAATTTTACAAGTTTGATACTTTTGCTTCTTCTGAGGCTATTTTTGGGAGAAAGGTTTTGCAAGCCGTGGTGCCTTCCATTTAGGTGACCTGATTTGCTCCCTCCCTTCATCCGTGTCCTAAAGCTTTGGTATTGGTTCCCACAAGTAAGGATGACGCCGTGGACCGGACACACCTATGTTGGAGAAAACAGAATTTATGTTTACCTGATAAATTACTTTCTCCAACGGTGTGTCCGGTCCACGGCCCGCCCTGGTTTTTTAATCAGGTCTGATAATTTATTTTCTTTAACTACAGTCACCACGGTATCATATGGTTTCTCCTATGCAAATATTCCTCCTTTACGTCGGTCGAATGACTGGGGAAGGCGGAGCCTAGGAGGGATCATGTGACCAGCTTTGCTGGGCTCTTTGCCATTTCCTGTTGGGGAAGAGAATATCCCACAAGTAAGGATGACGCCGTGGACCGGACACACCGTTGGAGAAAGTAATTTATCAGGTAAACATAAATTCTGTTTTTTTCAAAAGTTCTTGATTCCTCACGTAAGGGTCACCTTTTTTAGGTTTCCAGATGGTTTATGTCACTGTCTTTGTCTCTATCGGACAAGGGACAATTTGTACTGGGTTCCGTCTGTCTGTACCTTTTAGTCTCTATTTTTTCCTTCAGTTGCTATATATGCATAGCAGTTTTAACAGCATTGGATTCAATTCCCTTTGCTCATTTTCAATGGAAAGATCCTTTCCAGCTTTTTATGACTGTTGTTTCTTCAAGAACATGGTTGGAGGATCAATTAACCAATGTTGTTTCCTCAGACAAGAGTAACCTTTTTTTAGGTTTCCAGTTAGATTCAGTGTCCATGACTCTGTCTCTGTCGGACAAGAGACGTCTGAATTTGGTTTCAGCTTATCGAAACCTTCAGTCTCATTCATTCCCTTCGGTAGCCTTATGCATGGAAATTCTAGGTTCTTATGACTGCTGCATTGGACGTGTTCCCCTTTGCTCATCTTCACATGCGACCTCTTCAGCTCTGTATGCTGAACCAGTGGTGCAAGGATTATACAAAGATATCTCATTTAATATCTTTAAAACCGATTGTTCGACACCCTCTGACGTGGTACAGACCACCATCATTTAGTTCAGGGGGCTTCTTTTGTTCTTCCAACCTGGACTGTGATCTCAACAGATGCAAGTCTGACAGGTTGGGGAGCTGTATGGGGGTTTCTGACAGCTCAAGGGGTTTGGGAATCTCAGGAGGTGAGATTTCCAATCAACATTTTGGAACTCCGTGCAATTTTCAGAGCTCTTCAGTCATGGCCTCTTCTAAAGAGAGAGTCGTTCATTTGTTTACAGACTGACAATGTCACAAATGTGGCATTTGTCAATCATCAAGAGGGACTCACAGTCCTCTGGCTATAAAGGAAGTATCTTGAATACTTGTATGGGCGAAATCCAGCCCCTGTCTAATTTCTGCGGTTCATATCCCAGGTATAGACAATTGGGAAGCGGATTATCTCAGTCGCCAAATGCTACATCCGGGCGAATGGTCTCTTCACCCAGAGGTATTTCTTCAGATTGTTCAAATATGGGGACTTCCAGAAATAGATCTGATGGCTCCTCATCTAAACAAGAAGCTTCCCAGGTATCTGTCCAGATCCAGGGATCCTCAGGCGGAAGCAGTGGATGCATTGTCACTTCCTTGGAAATATCATCCTGCTATATCTTTCCGCCTCTGGTTCTTCTTTCAAGAGTGATTTCCAAAATTCTAAGGAGCGTTCGTTTATTCTGCTGGTGGCTCCAGCATGGCCTCACAGGTTTTGGTATGCGGATCTTGTCCGTATGGCTCTTTGCCATCCGTGGACTCTTCCGTTAAGACCAGACCTTCTATCACAAGGTCCTTTTTTTCCATCAGGATCTCAAATCCTTAAATTGAAAGTATGGAGATTGAACGCTTGATTCTCAGTCATAGAGGTTTTCTCTGACTCCGTAATTAATACTATGTTGCAGGCTCGTAAATCTGTATCTAGGATGATATATTATCGAGTCTGGAAGACTTGCATTTTTTGGTGTTTTTCTCATCATTTTTCTTGGCATTCTTTTAGTATTCCTAGAATTTTACAGTTTCTTCAGGATGGTTTGGATAAGTTTTGTCTGCAAGTTCCTTAAAAGGACAAATCTTTGCTCTTTCTGTTCTTTTTCACAGAAAGATTGCTAGTTTTCCTGATTTTTATTGTTTTGTACAAGCTTTGGTTCGTATAAAACTTGTTATTAAGTCAATTTCTCCTCCTTGGAGTTTGAATTTGGTTCTGGGGGCTCTTCAAGCTCCTCCGTTTGAACCTATGCATTCTCTGGACATTAATTACTTTCTTGGAAAGTTTTTGTTCTTTTGGCCATCTCTTCTGCTAGAAGAGTTTCTGAATTATCTGCTCTTTCTTGTGAGTCTCCTTTTCTGATTTTTCATCAGGATAAGGCGGTGTTGCGAACTTCTTTTAAATTTTTACCTAAGGTTGTGAATTCTAACAACATTAGTAGAGAAATTGTAGTTCCTTCATTTTGTCCTAATTCTAAGGAGAGATCACTGCATTCTTTGGATGTAGTTAGAGCTTTGAAATATTATGTTGAAGCTACTAAGATTTTCCGAAAGACTTCTAGTCTTTTTGTTATCTTTTCCAGTTCTAGGAAAGGTCAGAAGGCCTCTGCCATTTCTTTGGCATCTTGGTTGAAATCTTTAATTCATCATGCTTATGTCGAGTCGGGTAAACTCTGCCTCAAAGGATTACAGCTCATTCTACTAGGTCAGTTTCTATTTCCTGGGCGTTTAGGAATGAAGCTTCGGTTGATCAGATTTGCAAAGCAGCAACTTGATTTTCTTTGCATATTTTTACTAAATTCTACCATTTTGATGTGTTTTCTTTTTCTGAAGCAGTTTTTGGTAGAAAAATACTTCAGGCAGCTGTTTCAGTTTGATTCTTCTGCTTATAATTTCAGTTTTTTTCATTATAAGATTTAAACTTTGTTTTGGGTGTGGATTATTTTCAGCGGAATTGGCTGTCTTTATTTTATCCCTCCCTCTCTAGTGACTCTTGCGTGGAAGATCCACATCTTGGGTAGTCATTATCCCATACGTCACTAGCTCATGGACTCTTGCTAATTACATGAAAGAAAACATAATTTATGTAAGAACTTACCTGATAAATTCATTTCTTTCATATTAGCAAGAGTCCATGAGGCCCACCCTTTTTATGGTGGTTATGATTTTTTTTGTATAAAGCACAATTATTCCAATTCCTTATTTTTTATGCTTTCGCACTTTTTTTCTTATCACCCCACTTCTTGGCTATTCGTTAAACTGATTTGTGGGTGTGGTGAGGGGTGTATTTATGGGCATTTGAGGTTTGGGAAACTTTGCCCCTCCTGGTAGGAATGTATATCCCATACGTCACTAGCTCATGGACTCTTGCTAATATGAAAGAAATGAATGTATCAGGTAAGTTCTTACATAAATTGTTTTTTTTTGGCTGAAAGAACAAATTACCACAGCCACACTCTAAAGCTTTCCTAGAAGAGTTTCTGCTGTTGTATCTGCAAAGGGAATAACTCTATATTAATACTCATGGTTTTGGAATGGGATGTCCAACAAGCTCATGTAGGTGTGAAAATCAGGTGTCCACATTTAGTCATATGGTGTATAGTGAAGTGATAGGTGATCTTGGCAGTGGCACCCCAGTTGTTTTGGTACTACATTTCCAATGATGTTTAGGTACTCTACAGTCTAGTTGAGCTTCATGGGAAATGTAGTTACAAAACATCGGGGGTGCCAAGGTTAGTCATCGCTGGTATAGGGTGTATGCATTACCAAACAGATGTTTTATAGGGAACATTTAAAATTATTTAAGTTTGAGGGAAGGAATTTACATGGTAATATGTTGCTCTGTCAAAATGTCTGTTAATGTTTAAATACTGGTATTGAGAATCACTGAAGATAAGGAATGCTTATGTCAGGTACATGGAGGAAATAAATCCTGTACTGATAAAATCTGAATACCCAACTGCCATGTTATGTCTTTAAAAAAAAAAAAAAAAAAAAAAAGTGTTTTGGTGGTTATTTTTTCCTTCTTCAGAGCAGTTACTTCTACAAACATGCATATTTTTGCTAACTTACAGTGTATTAATTTCCCATTACCTGTCTAACCTATTTTTATTTTATAAACAGAAACCTACTCATCCGGTGTACAACATAGGTCCTGATAAGGTTGCTCAGGCAGTGATGCATTTCATGAAGAAAGAAGTTCCCAATGTAGACAATTCAAAGAAAAATTAGTTGAAATAACTCATTTGAAGAAAATCAACTTTAGTTTTTGTTAAATAAAACACTGTACAAAGGTCATATCTGCTTAGTGAGCTACACAGATCAGCTATTAGATGACCACTTAAACTCAATTTAAGTCAATCTGTATATGATCTTATTGTACAACAAAACTTATGAACTGTTAATTTGTTAACCCACAATACAAAAAAAAAAAAAGTGTTTAGCATTCCTGATCTTAATGCAGAATTGCTAAATTCTTATATTGCACTGTGTAGAAGAAATGCAGAGTTGTATTCCTTTTGATGTACGTGGAGCTTGGATAGTTTGGTAAAGCACAGTTATTGGGGGTTTTCGGTTATCGAGAAATGCACCAAATGTTGGAGTTAAAAAGGAAACTGCATTTTACTTGAGTATTTTGGTCTCAGAACCATTGGCATTTTCAAGACCAGTGTATCATCAAAATTGGTCAGTAATCCATCCTACTTATATCAATGACGGTATCCAGAAGTACAGAATCATTCCCTTTAGATAAGCACAGCTGTGTTCCCTTCTTGTGCCATGTACTGCACCTTTTTTTTTTTAAAACACCAGGCTTTCTTCTTTGGCCTTTCTTTGCTATGGAAAAAGAAAGCAGAAATACTGGCGCTATAGTAGCTGGAGTGACAAGATACATTTATAAATCAGAAAATAGATTAAAAAACAAAAGCACTACTTAACAAATGAAAAGAAACTTTATTTTTTTAGTTAACTTGTGCTTTTATTTTATCTATACTTATTTATAAATTTATCTTGTCCCTCCAGTTACTATAGCGCCAGTATTTCTTTCTTATTTAGAGGGGGTTCCCATAAACTTGGCTGAAAATGAAGGGACTAGCGCCAATCTATGTGTGAACATTTGCTATGGGACATCCTATTCAATCTCTATAGATGGACTAATAAGTTTTTTTTCCAAAACAAGAAAGCACCATGTATTTCTATACTTTTATACCCCGTACAGCTGTCATAAAGATGTTATATATTAAGGCTATAATATTTCCATATTGTTTGATGTTATGGGAAAGCTTGAAGCTTTATCAAGTATCAAATGTAAAAATACTGCATAAGTATCTGTTGTTTTTTGTTAGTTTATTTTGCTTCTGCAGCAGTATTAACTTTAAAACTGCCTTATTATTAAGTAATTGACTGCCCATCCCTACCCTACTTTGAATCTGCTCAAACGGTATATTTAAAATATGAAATGTGTTTAGCTTAAAGCAGCAAAGCATTTTTTTTATCCAAACTATTGTAATAGCAGTATGCATATCAAACAGATGGGGTGGGTACCGTTCTTCAGCACCTGCCAAGGTCTCTGCCTATGCACACACCCAGGGAAAGTATTTAATGGAAACAACAAAGGAACTTTATTAAACAAGTACATATTTTAGTACTATTGGGGTGTGTAAGATTTAAAGCTGTACAGAAATGATTCTAGTCAACACTAGAAGCTGTACGATGACTAATATGACTAGTGTCAGGAACCTCTACGTTCTAGATGATGTCCGTCTTTCTTTGTGTAGCCTTTTCTTCACATACTGCAAACCAATCCAGCAGGTGACAAGATAGACCTGTTCTTGCCCAATGTTTCAATATTAAATCAGTTTTATATCTCCTTACACTGAAGATGTTTAATAAATCTGTTGTCTTGGATAGTTTTAAATACCACTTAGTGGTTCTGAGGACAATCATTTGGGCCAGATAATAGTCATGCCTATCTTATTAAAGCCATTAACTGACTAATGTGGAGGCTACTATGTAGCAATAAGGGAGTTTTTGCTTTAAATAGTATAATATGTAGTTTGTTTTTTTTTCTTTCAATTTACTATTGTAAGATTAATGAAGAATGAAATACTCAGAAGCCAGTCAATAATGTGCCAAGTCATGTTTCCTATACAGGTTCAGAACAAGTTACAGGAATTATAACACAGAAATTCAACAGTTTGTGAGACTTCAGTTTGGCAATAAATGATGGCACTTATAACTACCTGTATTGTTTTCCTTATGATAACTATTTTCGCAAAACACACATCTTTTATCCTATTTAATAATCAAAATCTGCTCAAAATAAAAACAGAGGCAACAACAGGCCTTTATTCACCATATATTAGACAATGGTCAGAATATCAGAACAGATGATACATCCCTCTGATTATAAAGTACCTGATTTTTTTTTTTCTTCAAAAATATAAATAAGCATTTTTATGAACTAATAAAACAGGTTTTCTTAATAGGAATGTATACAAAATCAATAAAAAGAATACCTTCATCCTTTGTGTAAAATATAAAGAACACATGATCACAGCTTATGAAAAGGTTTTTTGAACCTTAAGATAATACAGTATACAAATTCCTTCCTGGATGAAATACTCAAAATCTTTAAGGACTGAATTGTAAACGTAGAATCAAAGTGCTGTTATTAAAATCCACTTCTGTTCCAAAATGTCTTGGCTCAAGATCCTATATGGCATGCTAATGTACAAAAGCTCTGCACTAAAACAGTATCTTGTAGTAATCGTCTCTGTAACTGTACAGCACAAGCACTGGCACTCTGTGAAAAGAAATAGGATAGGTTATACGGTATAATAAAAAAAATCAAATAGAAGTGACAAGAAAATTAGGGAACTAAGAATATGCACAAACTTAGACAATATAATTAAGTGGTTTTGTACAAAAACTTCAAAATTGTTAGATTTATGAGCTATTTTATCTAGGGAATCATCATTACAAATGTTCCCTACACAATCCAATGAAATCACAACTTGTATCTAAAAAATAAGTTTACAGAACAAAAATCATGCCAAAGTGAGGTGAGTCACTAGGATCTACATTATAGAACATTTTCAGTACCACTACTACGTTCCTGTAACTAGAGCTTTAATTCAAATAATTAGACCCTAAAAAAATAAAACTCAAATTTTTAGCCGGATTCACTTAGATTGGAGTATGTTGTTTGAGTTTTCTGCTGTCCCTTGAGCCATCGCTAAATTACAACCGTTATCCCTCCATCTTTCTCTGCTTAGAATTTTGTCAGTTGATGTGATGTGCTGTCATGATGTGAAAGGTATGGACCTTATATATATATAAAAAAAATTTGACTGATTGTTTCACATTTCTTTGGTACTAACTTTATGCTATATGATGAGGAAAAAAAATCCTGTTTTCATGCTTAAAGTGACAGCATAAAAAGACCCACCCTTCCTGAAATTGTTATGCATCTTTCAGTCTTCTATTCCTGTTGCTTACTCAAATGGTAAAAACTTTAATTATCCATACCTGATCATTTTCTTTTCTTCTGTACGGGGAGAGTCCACAGCTGCATTTATTACTTTTGGGAAATACAGAACCAGGCCACCAGGATGAAGCAAAGACACCCCAGCCAAATGCTTAAATACCTCCCCCACTTCCCTCATCTCCCAGTCATTCTGCCAAGGGAACAAGGAACAGTAGGAAAAATATCAGGGTGAAAAAAAGGTGCCAGAAGAACGAATAAAAAAAGAATTAAAGCCACCCACAGAAAAAAAAACAAAAAACTGTCGGGGAGCTATGGACTCTGCCCGTACAGAAGAAAATTATCAGGTAAGCATAATTTAAGTTTTTCTTCTTAAAACAGGGAGAGTCCACAGCTTCATTCATTACTTTTGGGAAATCAATACCCAAGCTTATAGAGGACACTGAATGCAAACGGCAGGAACAAAAAGGCAGCCCATTCTGATGGCACCACAGCCTGACACAACCCGGATTCCCAATAAAAAAAAAACCTTTAACAGAAGCAGGAAGAACAAAAATATGGAAGAGGACAAGGTAACTGCCCATCAAATAGAACAATTACAAACCCAGTTAGAGATCATACTAAACTCTGAACTCTACTGAGCACAAAAGCCTCTGAGGAGACAAAAGTCCCACTCTTTAGAAGCACACAAATAAAAACCTCTCCATGAACAATGGCAAGGGAAACAACAAACTCCCACACCACATTCTCCCTAACTGAAAGAAGGGAAGAATCCTATAAGAGGTCCAAAAGAACCTCCAGAAACAATCCCCGAAGAGTCAAGGACAAAACAGAGAGAAGCCCCTAGCATAACTCAAAAAAAGAAAGCGTCTACCAGGCTGCAAGAGAACAAAGTCCCGTAGAAAATACTCTACCGACGGAGGAGAGCAAAGAAAGGAAAAATTCCAGATCACCTCCTACATGGATCCAAAAGGAATCAATGTAAAGCCTTAATCGGAACCTAAGTCCCAGAAAGACAAAGGTAGAACAAGACTACCTTACCATAGACAGCTAACTAGCACAGAGAAACTTAATACCCGTAGGTCATAAAAAAAACCCCAGGAGCATATCAGGAACGAAATAGTAACATCCGTTAATGCCACAAACGAAAGCCGTAGGAAGGCATTCAGACCAAACGTCAAAACATAGTAACTAGCCAACTGAATAGCTAGCAAACTTGCACCAGGACATTCCTGGAAAGGAACAGGAGAAAACTCAGAAAGCAGGGCAGACCAACTCCTCCCCTACTAGAAAACAGGGTAAGAAAGACAACACCCTGTCACGAATACCTCAGGATTCAGCTAAGAAAGGGTTAATCCTGGTCAGCTTGTGAACTAAGAACAGTTGTTTGTTTTTTAAAAATAGCTGTGTCCTGGGTTTGTGTTTCTTTGAAGTGCCAGGAGCATCATAAATGCTTGGCAGTGTAAACAGGATAGAATTTTATGGCTTAGACTGTCAGGAGAATACATGATAGAAAACAGGGCCTCAGTCACAGAAACTGATAAGGTCACTAAAAGGACATTGGTATTATGTATGACATTAAGTGAAGGGAAATCTGTCATATCTGGTATTAAATTGATTCTCCCAATGAAACCAAGAGAGTACCGGTCAGTATATCTGACTATAGAGTGGCCTATCAGAAATTATAATGGGTTCTATAATTTCAGGCAAAAAACTTAGTTTACTGAGGGTCATAAAGACAGGGGGGTGGTCAGGCAACCTGATCTATGGAAAAGAGGTATAAGAATCTTTTTTCAGCTATGAGATGTCATTCTTACAAGGGGAGATGCTACAGAGTAAGAATCCATCGCTTCATGCCAGCCCCTGGCACAGATCTTGAAACTAGGAAAGTATTCAATTCTGTTTTTCTCCTTTTTTATTTTAAAACACGGTTTGCTAATGTGTCATTTTATTTGTACCAAAATTTTATTAATAATGCATTGTGCATAATATTTTTGGCATAATAAATAATTATTTTATTAAGTTTGGCCTTTGTCTAATAATTGAACCACATTACCGAAAGAGACTGGAATATTAGAACTGTATAATTTAGGTTATTTTCTGCTAAATTGTACTCAGAGAGTTAATGTGTAAGTCTGGGTTTTTCCTTAGGATCTTCCCTTTAATAAATGGCAGCTGAGATATTGTAGTTAGTTAGTGTGGGTGGTATTAAAGGAGTTTTGGGGCATTTCTTTTACGTCTAGTACAGACTGGAGAGTGTTATTAACCCTTGCACCCATTGAATTAAATAACAAGCTGGCCTGGTGTGGCTAGATTGTGACTTATCAGTGAGAGTAGAAGGGGTCTGATAACCCTTTCTGTGCCAAATAAGTGACTGGTGCAGGGTTGTGAAACTGTACAGTGTGAGACTGATGGTGGAGAAAGGCAGATAGACTGTGTGGGTCTGTCTGTGCCTGAACCGAGTTTAGCTGTACAGGGAGAAACTGTCTGTGAGAGGAGGCAGGTGAGTGTCTTTCTGTGATTCAATCAGTGGATTCTATAGAAGGTGAGATTGACGGGGGAGAGAATGACTGGGTGACTGGGCCGCTGGATGATGTGTGCCAGGGCCAATTCAGTTCCCTGTGAAAAGACACAATATATGGGATAAATGGCAGAAGGAAGATGTGTGCTTGTCTGCACCAGTGTCAGAAGGATCCCAGATTCTGTGTGAGGACACAAAGTGGCAGACTGACAGAGAGAGCAGGGGGAAAAGCTAACCCACTCTATGACAGAAGCAGCAGAGCCACAGATTTCAGAGTGTGTGGGGGAGGAGGGTACAGGATACTCTTTGAGGGACCCCAAGAGTGAGTGTGAAAGATTATGGGTGACAGAGACCCCAGTAACCTTAGCTGTGACCTATAAACAGACTGCACAGACTAGGGGACAGAGACTGACACAGACTGCAGGCACAGGGGGGAGGAGTACAGAGAAGTGTATTTACATAGCCCCACAGTGCCATTAAGCAAATACACTGAGAGGTGTACAGCATCAGAGTCCCCAGCAGGCTCAGCAGCTAGGACCCACAGTGGAGAGAAGGGGGGCAGTTAGTCAACCCCCTACCAATCATAACAGAGTACAGGAATTCTACTCCAGTGGGAGGGCAAGAGCCCGTGGTAGTTAAGCAGCAACTGACAGCACACAATATGTTCAGAGAGCACACCATAGGTAGCAAGACCCTAGGATTCACAGGCAGCTCGGTAACAGGGAATGATGTGTTATGCAGGGATAAGATGAAAGCCTTATTGGGGGAGATACCTGCAAAACCCAGAGATGCCATATTCCCACAAAAACAGTTGCAGGATTTTACTGCCAGAGAGGGAGTATATGAGATGGGGCAAAATGTTCTGGTACTAACACCCATGAGGCAGAACCAGCTACAGGCTGCATGGGAGGGGCCCTGCAATATATTAAATCAGTTGGGTAGAGCAACGAGTGTGTCACTTTTAAAAGGAGAGCATCCTGCTGGCAAAACTGCTATGTGCAATTTGTCTGGCAATGGCATTATCACCACAAGGGGAAGCTCCCTTTGATACGCATCGGGAGTGGCTCGTAGCCACCCCCTTTTGCGTCTCTTATTGGGGGAGGTGTCACTAATACCTCAGGATTCAGCTAAGAAAGGGTTAATCCTGTTCAGCTTGTGAACTAAGAACAGTTTTTTTTTTTAAAAAAAATAGCTGTGTCCTGTCCAAAAACAGTCCCTAAGAACCTAGTCTCCGCAACCAGATGACCGAAAGTCCTACCCCAAAATGCAAGGGGAAGCAAAAAGCATAGCAATCCTCAAAAAAGAGGAGAGAAACACTGGCAAAAGAGATCCGAAAATACGACAATCCAATTCACAAGGAGTACCAGTAGGGGGGGAATAATTGTTCCCTACACCAGGTACTGGAGATCTCCATGCAGTCATCCGATCTCCCCCCATACGGAAGGGAGGACTCTAGCTCCTATTCAAAGGACCTAAGGAACTATAAACATACTGCCATAGCAGAGTAGTATCAAATACTTAAATGTCAGGTAAGGCCATGTAAGAAAAACATCAGACACCCCCCTAAGATTAAATAAAGTAGGGCCAGACGAAAATCTAGGATAGAAGGGCCTCTTATAACTTGTAGAATACAAGAAAGGACAACCTCGAAACAAGAGGTAAGTCAACTTAGTACCCAAACAGGACCAGCCTGTTGTCAAGGATACACAATGTTTGATATAATCTCAAAAGAACAGAGTGAACTAGTACCCAACCAAGACCAGCCTGCTAACCAGGGTACAACTGAACTGTTCAAGGGCTAACTGAAAGTTTTAAACCCTAGCAGGGCAAGACTAAACATGACAGACAAAGAAGCTCTAAGGCTTAAACTTTGTCTCAACTTTTGTGTGTGTGTGACTTCCGCCGGAAGTAACAACCATCGCGACCAGAAAATCGCTAGTATCAAAAATCCCAGAGAAGAAAAAAAGTTACCTAAAAGCAAAAGTCTACAACAGTCTCGAGCTCTGCAAAGAAAAACATAATTTATGTAAGAACTTACCTGATAAATTCATTTCTTTCATATTAGCAAGAGTCCATGAGCTAGTGACGTATGGGATATACATTCCTACCAGGAGGGGCAAAGTTTCCCAAACCTCAAAATGCCTATAAATACACCCCTCACCACACCCACAATTCAGTTTAACGAATAGCCAAGAAGTGGGGTGATAAAAAAGTGCGAAAGCATATAAAATAAGGAATTGGAATAATTGTGCTTTATACAAAATCATAACCACCACAAAAAAAGGGCGGGCCTCATGGACTCTTGCTAATATGAAAGAAATGAATTTATCAGGTAAGTTCTTACATAAATTATGTTTTCTTTCATGTAATTAGCAAGAGTCCATGAGCTAGTGACGTATGGGATAATGACTACCCAAGATGTGGATCTTTCCACACAAGAGTCACTAGAGAGGGAGGGATAAAATAAAGACAGCCAATTCCTGCTGAAAATAATCCACACCCAAAATAAAGTTTAACGAAAAACATAAGCAGAAGATTCAAACTGAAACCGCTGCCTGAAGTACTTTTCTACCAAAAACTGCATCAGAAGAAGAAAATACATCAAAATGGTAGAATTTAGTAAAAGTATGCAAAGAGGACCAAGTTGCTGCTTTGCAGATCTGGTCAACCGAAGCTTCATTCCTAAACGCCCAGGAAGTAGATACTGACCTAGTAGAATGAGCTGTAATTCTCTGAGGCGGAATTTTACCCGACTCAACATAGGCAAGATGAATTAAAGATTTCAACCAAGATGCCAAAGAAATGGCAGAAGCTTTCTGGCCTTTTCTAGAACCGGAAAAGATAACAAATAGACTAGAAGTCTTACGGAAAGATTTCGTAGCTTCAACATAATATTTCAAAGCTCTAACAACATCCAAAGAATGCAACGATTTCTCCTTAGAATTCTTAGGATTAGGACATAATGAAGGAACCACAATTTCTCTACTAATGTTGTTGGAATTCACAACTTTAGGTAAAAATTCAAAAGAAGTTCGCAACACCGCCTTATCCTGATGAAAAATCAGAAAAGGAGACTCACAAGAAAGAGCAGATAATTCAGAAACTCTTCTGGCAGAAGAGATGGCCAAAAGGAACAAAACTTTCCAAGAAAGTAATTTAATGTCCAATGAATGCATAGGTTCAAACGGAGGAGCTTGAAGAGCTCCCAGAACCAAATTCAAACTCCAAGGAGGAGAAATTGACTTAATGACAGGTTTTATACGAACCAAAGCTTGTACAAAACAATGAATATCAGGAAGAATAGCAATCTTTCTGTGAAAAAGAACAGAAAGAGCAGAGATTTGTCCTTTCAAAGAACTTGCGGACAAACCCTTATCTAAACCATCCTGAAGAAACTGTAAAATTCTCGGTATTCTAAAAGAATACCAAGAAAAATGATGAGAAAGACACCAAGAAATATAAGTCTTCCAGACTCTATAATATCTCTCGAGATACAGATTTACGGGCCTGTAACATAGTATTAATCACAGAGTCAGAGAAACCTCTTTGACGAAGAATCAAGCGTTCAATCTCCATACCTTTAAATTTAAGGATTTCAGATCCTGATGGAAAAAAGGACCTTGTGACAGAAGGTCTGGTCTTAACGGAAGAGTCCACGGTTGGCAAGAGGCCATCCGGACAAGATCCGCATACCAAAACCTGTGAGGCCATGCTGGAGCTACCAGCAGAACAAACGAGCATTCCTTCAGAATCTTGGAGATCACTCTTGGAAGAAGAACTAGAGGCGGAAAGATATAGGCAGGATGATACTTCCAAGGAAGTGATAATGCATCCACTGCCTCCGCCTGAGGATCCCGGGATCTGGACAGATACCTGGGAAGTTTCTTGTTTAGATGGGACGCCATCAGATCTATTTCTGGAAGTTCCCACATTTGAACAATCTGAAGAAATACCTCTGGGTGAAGAGACCATTCGCCCGGATGCCACGTTTGGCGACTGAGATAATCCGCTTCCCAATTGTCTACACCTGGGATATGAACCGCAGAGATTAGACAGGAGCTGGATTCCGCCCAAACCAAAATTCGAGATACTTCTTTCATAGCCAGAGGACTGTGAGTCCCTCCTTGATGATTGATGTATGCCACAGTTGTGACATTGTCTGTCTGAAAACAAATGAACGATTCTCTCTTCAGAAGAGGCCAAAACTGAAGAGCTCTGAAAATTGCACGGAGTTCCAAGATATTGATAGGTAATCTCACCTCCTGAGATTCCCAAACTCCCTGTGCCGTCAGAGATCCCCACACAGCTCCCCAACCCGTGAGACTTGCATCTGTTGAAATTACAGTCCAGGTCGGAAGCACAAAAGAAGCCCCCTGAATTAAACGATGGTGATCTGTCCACCATGTTAGAGAGTGCCGAACAATCGGTTTTAAAGATATTGTTTGAGATATCTTCGTGTAATCCTTGCACCATTGCTTCAGCATACAGAGCTGAAGAGGTTGCATGTGAAAACGAGCAAAGGGGATCGCGTCCGATGCAGCAGTCATAAGACCTAGAATTTCCATGCATAAGGCTACCGAAGGGAATGATTGTGACTGAAGGATTCGACAAGCTGCAATCAATTTTAGACGTCTCTTGTCTGTTAAAGACAGAGTCATGGACACTGAATCCATCTGGAAACCCAGAAAGGTTACCCTTGTCTGAGGAATCAAAGAACTTTTTGGTAAATTGATCCTCCAACCATGATCTTGAAGAAACAACACAAGTCGATTCGTATGAGATTCTGCTAAATGTAAAGACTGAGCAAGTACCAAGATATCGTCCAAATAAGGAAATACCACAATACCCTGTTCTCTGATTACAGACAGAAGGGCACCGAGAACCTTTGTAAAAATTCTTGGAGCTGTAGCTAGGCCAAACAGCAGAGCCACAAACTGGTAATGCTTGTCCAGAAAAGAGAATCTCAGGAACTGAAAATGATCTGGATGAATCGGAATATGCAGATATGCATCCTGTAAATCTATTGTGGACATATAATTCCCTTGCTGAACAAAAGGCAAGATAGTCCTTACAGTTACCATTTTGAACGTTGGTATCCTTACATAACGATTCAATATTTTTAGATCCAGAACTGGTCTGAAGGAATTCTCCTTCTTTGGTACAATGAAGAGATTTGAATAAAACCCCATCCCCTGTTCCTGAACTGGAACTGGCATAATTACTCCAGTCAACTCTAGATCTGAAACACATTTCAGAAATGCTTGAGCTTTTACTGGATTTACTGGGACACGGGAAAGAAAAAATCTCTTTGCAGGAGGTCTTATCTTGAAACCAATTCTGTACCCTCCTGAAACAATGTTCTGAATCCAAAGATTGTGAACAGAATTGATCCAAATTTCCTTGAAAAAACGTAACCTGCCCCCTACCAGCTGAGCTGGAATGAGGGCCGCACCTTCATGTGGACTTAGAAGCAGGCTTTGCCTTTCTAGCTGGCTTGGATTTATTCCAGACTGGAGATGGTTTCCAAACTGAAACTGCTCCTGAGGATGAAGGATCAGGCTTTTGTTCTTTGTTGAAACGAAAGGAACGAAAACGATTATTAGCTCTGCTTTTACCTTTAGATTTTTTATACTGTGGTAAAAAAGTTCCTTTCCCACCAGTAACAGTTGAAATGATGGAATCCAACTGAGAACCAAATAATTTGTTACCCTGGAAAGAAATAGAAAGTAAAGTTGATTTAGAAGCCATATCAGCATTCCAAGTTTTAAGCCATAAAGCTCTTCTAGCTAAAATAGCTAGAGACATAAACCTGACATCAACTCTGATAATATCAAAAATGGCATCACAGATAAAATTATTAGCATGCTGAAGAAGAATAATAATGTCATGAGAATCACGATGTGTTACTTGTTGCGCTAAAGTTTCCAACCAAAAAGTTGAAGCTGCAGCAACATCAGCCAAAGATATAGCAGGTCTAAGAAGATTACCTGAACACAGATAAGCTTTTCTTAGAAAGGATTCAATTTTCCTATCTAGAGGATCCTTAAACGAAGTACCATCTGACGTAGGAATAGTAGTACGTTTAGCAAGGGTAGAAATAGCCCCATCAACTTTAGGGATTTTGTCCCAAAATTCTAATCTGTCAGACGGCACAGGATATAAATGCTTAAAACGTTTAGAAGGAGTAAATGAATTACCCAATTTATCCCATTCTTTGGAAATTACTGCAGAAATAGCATTAGGAACAGGAAAAACTTCTGGAATAACCACAGGAGCTTTAAATACCTTATCTAAACGTTTAGAATTAGTATCAAGAGGACCAGAATCCTCTATTTCTAAAGCAATTAGAACTTCTTTAAGTAAAGAACGAATAAATTCCATTTTAAATAAATATGAAGATTTATCAGCATCAACCTCAGAGACAGAATCCTCTGAACCAGAGGAGTCATCAGAATCAGAATGATGATGTTCATTTAAAAATTCATCTGTAGGGAGAGAAGTTTTAAAACATTTTTTACGTTTACTAGAAGGAGAAATAACAGACATAGCCTTCTTTATGGATTCAGAAACAAAATCTCTTATATTATCAGGAACATTCTGCACCTTAGATGTTGAGGGAACTGCAACAGGCAATGGTACTTTACTAAAGGAAATATTATCTGCTTTAACAAGTTTGTCATGACAATCAATACAAACAACAGCTGGAGAAATAGCTACCAAAAGTTTACAGCAGATACACTTAGCTTTGGTAGATTCAGCACTTGACAGCGATTTTCCTGTAGTATCTTCTGGCTCAGATGCAACGTGAGACATCTTGCAATATGTAAGAGAAAAAACAACATATAAAGCAAAATTGATCAAATTCCTTAAATGACAGTTTCAGGAATGGGAAAAAATGCCAAAGAACAAGCTTCTAGCAACCAGAAGCAATAAAAAATGAGACTTAAATAATGTGGAGACAAAAAGCGACGCCCATATTTTTTCGCGCCAAATAAGACGCCCACATTATTTGGCGCCTAAATGCTTTTTGGCGCCAAAAATGACGCCACATCCGGAACGCCGACATTTTTGGCGCGAAATAACGTCAAAGAATGACGCAACTTCCGGCGACACGTATGACGCCGGAAACGGAAATAGAATTTTTGCGCCAAAAAAGTCCGCGCCAAGAATGACGCAATAAAATGAAGCATTTTCAGCCCCCGCGAGCCTAACAGCCCACAGGGAAAAAGTCAAATTTTAAGGTAAGAAAAAATGGTCAAATCAAAATGCATTATCCCAAATATGAAACTGACTGTCTGAAAATAAGGAAAGTTGAACATTCTGAGTCAAGGCAAATAAATGTTTGAATACATATATTTAGAACTTTATAAACAAAGTGCCCAACCATAGCTTGGAGTGTCACAGAAAATAAGACTTACTTACCCCAGGACACTCATCTACATATAGCAGATAGCCAAACCAGTACTGAAACGAGAATCAGCAGAGGTAATGGTATATATAAGAGTATATCGTCGATCTGAAAAGGGAGGTAAGAGAAGAATCTCTACGACCGATAACAGAGAACCTATGAAATAGACCCCGTAGAAGGAGATCACTGCATTCAAATAGGCAATACTCTCCTCACATCCCTCTGACATTCACTGCACGCTGAGAGGAAAACCGGGCTCCAACTTGCTGCGGAGCGCATATCAACGTAGAATCTAGCACAAACTTACTTCACCACCTCCATCGGAGGCAAAGTTTGTAAAAACTGAATTGTGGGTGTGGTGAGGGGTGTATTTATAGGCATTTTGAGGTTTGGGAAACTTTGCCCCTCCTGGTAGGAATGTATATCCCATACGTCACTAGCTCATGGACTCTTGCTAATTACATGAAAGAAACACATCCTATAGGATCAAAAGGAGTAGGCTGCACCCGCAGGTGAACGCCAAGAAGAAAAACGAAACACCGACAGGGCCAGCCTGTCAGGGTCAAGAGCTGAGAACTGGGATTAGATACACAAGCAAAAGACAGTCAGGAGTATGATCCACATCCCTCGTCTAGCGCTGATCGCCATCAGAATCAGAGGATCCGGAGGCAAATAAAAACTAAAATCCTCCCAAGCTTCCAGTACCTGCCGCAGCAATACACGCAGGCACGTCAGACTGACTCTAAAGGCAAAACTCCTTTCCGGCGGGGCATCTGAAGGCCCCAATCCAGCCAGCTGTCCCCCTGAAGGCTCAGAGGGAACCACTCCCCCAGAGGAAAGACCCGCCCGGTAAAGAGGACATGGATAAGCTCTTCTCTGGCCTTCAAGAAGCTGTAAATGCGCCAACGCCACTAATATGGCCATGCGCAACCGAGCAGCAACCTCTGGTGGAAAGAAAAGAAAATGTATGCTTACCTGATAAATTTGTTTCTTTTTAGACACGATGAGTCCACGGATTTCATCCTTACTTGTGGGATTACGCCTCCTGATCAGCAGGAGGAAGCAAAGAGCACCACAGCAGAGTTGTATATATATAGCTCCTCCCTTCCCTCCCACTCCAGTCATTCGACCGAAGTTAGCAAGAGAAAGGAAAAGCCAAGGTGCAGAGGTGTCTGAAGTTTACAAAAATTAATAACCTGTCTCAAAGAACAGGGCGGGCCGTGGACTCATCGTGTCTAAAAAGAAACAAATTTATCAGGTAAGCATAAATTTTCTTTTCTTTTTAAAGACACGATGAGTCCACGGATTTCATCCTTGTGGGATAAAATACCAAAGCTACAGTACACGGATGAGAAGGGAGGGACAAGACAGAGAACCTAAACGAAAGGCACCACTGCTTGAAGAACCTTTCTACCAAAAAACAGCCTCAGCCAAGGCAAAGGTACCAAATTTGTAAAATTTAGAAAAAGTGTGAAGAGAGGACCAAGTTGCAGCCTTGCAAATCTGTTCAACAGAAGCATCATTTTTGAATGCCCATGAGGAAGCAACAGCCCTAGTGGAATGAGCCGTAATTCAGGAGGCTGCTGACCAGCAGTCACATATGCAAAACGGATGATACTCTTCAGCCAAAAAGAAAGGTAGACGTAGCTTTCTGACCCTTACGTTTTCCAGAAAAAAATGACAAATAGAAAAGACATTTGACGAAAGTCCTTAGTCGCTTGTAAGTAAAATTTTAAAGCATGGACCACGTCCAAATTATGTAGCAGACGTTCCGTCCGAGAAGGAGGATTAGGACACAAGGAAGGAACAACAATTTCCTGATTAATGTTCTTGTCTGAAACAACTTTAGGAAGAAAATCAAGTTTAGTACGCAACACCACCTTATATGAATGAAAAATAAGGTAAGGAGAATTATATTATATATATATATACACCGAAAGCTCAGACACTTGTCGAGCAGAAGAAATGGCAACAAGAAACAAAACTTTCCAAGATAATAACTTAATATCTATGGAATGCATAGGTTCAAACGGAACCCCTTGAAGAACTTTAAGAACTAAATTCAAACTCCATGGAGGAGCAATTGGTTTAAACAAAGGCCTGATTCAAATCAAAGCCTGACAAAAAGATTGAATATCTAGAACATCTGCCAGGCGCTTGTGCAACAAAATAGATAAGGCAGAGATCTGACCCTTTAGGGAACTTTCTGATAACCCCTTCTCCAATCCTTCTTGGAGAAAAGATAAAATCCTGGGAATCCTAACTCTACTCCATGAGTAGCTCTTGGATTTACACCAAAAAAGATATTTGCTCCATAACTTATGGTAAATCTTCCTAGTTACCGGCTTACGCGCCTGAATTAAGGTATCTATGACCGAATCAGAGAACCCTCGCTTGGATAAAATTAAGCGTTCAATCTCCAAGCAGTCAGCTGCAGAGAAACTAGATTCGGGTGATGGAAGGGACCCTGAATGAGAAGGTTCTTCCTCAATGGAAGCCTCCAAAGTGGCAGAGATGACATGTCCACCAGATCGGCATACCAAATCCTGCGAGGCCACGCAGGAACAATGAGGATCACTGATGCCCTCTCCTGTTTGATTCAAGCAATAACCCGGGGAAGGAGCGCAAACGGGGGAAATAGATATGCTAGGCTGAAGGACCAAGGAACTGCCAAGGCATCTATCAGCTCGGCCTGGGGGTCCCTGAACCTGGACCCGTATCTCGGAAGCATGGCATTCTGATGAGATGCCATGAGATCCAACTCCGGCCGACCCCATCTGAGAATCAGGTTGTAGAATATTTCCGGATGGATTTCCCACCCTCCTGAATGAAAAGTCTGCCTGCTCGGAAAATCTGCCTCCAAGTTGTCCACCCCTGGGATGTGGATTGCCGACAGATGGCAAGAATGGGCCTCTGCCCACTGGATTATTTTTACTACGGTCATTGCTAAGGAACTCCTTGTTCCTCCCTGATGATTGATGTAAGCCACCCTCGTTATGTTGTCTGACTGGAATCTGATGAATTGGGCCGAAGCCAACTGAGGCCAGGCCCGAAGCGCATTGAAGATCGCCCTCAGCTCTAGAATGTTGATTGGAAGGAGAGACTCTGCCTGAGTCCATACTCCCTGAGCCTTTAAAGGGCCCCAGACTGCTCCCCATCCTAAAAGGCTGGCATCCGTTGTCACAATCACCTATGAAGGTCTGCGAAAGCATGTCCCCTGGGATAGACGATCCAGAGACAACCGCCATTGAAGAGAGTCCCTCGTCTCCTGATCTAGGGTTATTCGAGGAGACAAATCTGTATAATCTCCATTCCACTGCCTGAGCATGCTTAGCTGCAGAGGCCTGAGATGAAACCGAGCAAACGGTATGATGTCCATTGCCACCACCATCAATCCGATTACCTCCATGCACTGAGCCACCGACGGCCGAGGATTGAACTGAAGGGCTTGACAAGTATTCAGAATCTTTCACTTTCTGACCTCTGTCAGAAAAATTCATATGGATATAGAGTCGATTAGAGTGCCCAGGAAGGGTACCCTTGTCTGTGGAATTAACTAACTCTTTTCCAGATTTACCTTCCACCCGTGAATTCTCAGGAAGGATAGCACAATGTCGGTATGGGACCTTGTTAGCTGATAAGATGACGCCTGGATTAGAATATCTTCCAGAAAAGGCACCACCGTAAAACTCTGCGGTCTTTGAATCGCCAGCAGAAAATCCAGAACATTTGTGAAAATTCTGGGTTCCGTGGCCAGACTGAAAGGAAGAGCCACGAATTGAAGTGTTTGTCCAGAAAAACAAACCACAGGAACTAGTGATGATCACTGTGGATAGGAACATGAAGATATGCATCCCTTAGG
The DNA here is from genome assembly GCF_027579735.1 of Bombina bombina. NCBI lineage: Eukaryota > Metazoa > Chordata > Amphibia > Anura > Bombinatoridae > Bombina > Bombina bombina. The sequence goes on along the minus strand of NC_069499.1, from coordinate 168,412,057 downwards.
ACCACTGTCATCATAAATTGACACTCCTGGATCAATGGAAGGATAGTGCGAATAGTATCCATCTTGAAGGATGGAACTCCGAGAAACTTGTTTAGACTCCTGAGGTCTAAAATAGGTCTGAGGGTTCCCTCCTTTTTAAGAATTTCCAACAGATTTGAATAAAAACCCCGCCCCTGTTCCTGTATTGGAACAGGACCAATTATTCTCATGTAAGAGAGGTCTCTTACACAAGGTAAGAACGCCTCTCTTCTTATAAGGTCTGTAGACAATCTTGACAGAAGAAATCTTCTTCGGGGGAGAATTACTGAACTCCAGTTTGTAACCCGAGACACTATTTCTATAGCTCAGGGATCCTGAACAACTCGCACCCACACCAAAATGAAGAAGGAAAGTCTGTCCCCTACCAGATCCAGTCCTGGGCCAGGAGCAAACCCTTCATGCTGACTTGGAATCAGCAGCATGCTTCTTGGATCGTTTACCCCTGTTCCAAGATTGATTAGGACTCCAAGTGGACTTAGATAGTTTCCTTCCTGTTTAGAGAAAGAAGAGGAGTCTATCTTTCTGCTGGGTTCTTATATCCTGAAATAGCAACTACTGTGAAAGAAACCTCGCTCACTGAACGTTTAGTGTTCCCCTTGCGCTTTCCTTGCAGCCAGGGAAAAACTGACAACACTCCCAAAAAAAACAAAAAGGAAGCAATGTCTTACAGGATAACTCCAAAAGGGGTTGTGGAGGAAGAGCAAGGCACCTGGTAAATGGATGCTAAGTCCTTAGGGCATAAGAGGAGCAAACCTGCGGAAAATATTAAACATTGTCAGAACGCTTCTTGCAGCTTCTGAGACAATATTGGCTATAAAAAAGGCTATCTCTTAATATATGGGAAACAGAAAAATCCTTGCATGTTCCACATTAGTATAAAGACATAACGTCCAAGTCACATCCCTATTCACTTTTTATCAAATCAAAGCGAATTACTGTGACTTTAAATGATAGATCAAAAACGTATGATACTGTATCTTTAAATGTTAAATGCAATGCTTTATTTAACGTATAATAAAAAATCTCCAGACTTCAGCTAATCCTAGAAAAGTCTGTCTGCCACCAGATGGAACACAAATAAGTATTAGGAATCCGGATTAGTAAAAAACACTCAAGTGCTTTGTGCTTGTGAAGCCTCTCCACTGTATATTTCTATTTAACGCAGCAAAGAAGGCACCCTGTCCACTAAAACACGTTATAGAACTGCTTGTGAAGCGCCTCTGCTGAATGACACAACGCAGAAGAGAAGGCATCCCAAGCACCTAAAACCTATTTTTCAAACAGTGTCAAAAGCCTCTCAGCTGTAAAAGCAGAGAAGACATCTGGAGACCATCGTTCCTAGTTCAAAAAGGCGCACAAACAAAGGCACAGATCTTAGCTCCGCCCATCGTGGGCGAATAAACCGCCCTGTCGGCTGCCATTTTTTGTAATACAAGCCGTTGGGAGCAGGGAGCATGGCGAAATTATCAAAAATAACAGAGCCACTCCTTCACGTCTTAGCAGCAACTGCCCAATAACTTAGCCTCACTCTTAGGGATACAGTTATCTAGTGTCCATGAATGAATATATGTGTACCTACTCGGAAAAAAAATTCAGCACTTACCTGAGAAAAATACTGAGTCTCTCTCTTCCCTCAGACTTTTGCAGGTAGGGCAGCAAACCATGTATGGGAAGCGCAGTGAGCATTATGTCCCACCGGTTCCCATTGCACTAAAGCCACCAAATGCTCTTCTGTAGAGACTGATATGGACTATGGCTACACCCTAAACAAAACAGCACACTCTTTCTCCAGAGGGAGAAAAGAGCACTCTATTACGCATACAGAACATAAATGATTGGGCTGGATTACCCGGGCCTCCATACAATCTAAGCAGGAAACAGAATCTGAGTCAGAGAAATTCTCCTCAGAAAAATCATAATCCTCCATAACTTGACCAGACAAATTTGGACAAAAATAACTTGCACCTCACACCCTCAATGGCTGGGGCACTCACAACCTCCTATGACCCAGGCAAGAAGAGAAACAGGTCCTCTCCACCGCCACTCGGTCACGATACAGAAAAGGAGAATGAAAACAAGACCACGCCCGGTCACGAGGTGCAACATGTAGGCCAAAGAAAAGCGCACCAGTCCACAAGAACTGCGTAGCTCTAAAAAAATTGTATGTTCCGTAATAGCCATGAGCCCCAACATTTCTATACATAAGCAGACATAATCACATAACAAACATGATTAAAGTCCCCCACTGCTCAATAACCCCCTCAAGAGATATTAAACATTGATTCCATAAAGATAAAGGAGTCCCACTGAGACCCTGACTTCTATCATTTACATTACATCCACAATGAAAGTAAAATGAAACGATCTTACCGGAATCTATGCCATGGAACAGTAACATGGTCCTTCAAGGTTGACAGATAGTAGCGTTGCTTCTGACATGGACTTGAGTGAAGAAAGCAGGCAGCAAAACTCATCAACGCTGTTTGCTTGTGGAGCTGTTAATGAGTCAGGATGGTTTCGCAGAAAGACTCTCCCTGCATCTCCAGACTCCAATTTTCATCCATACTCTCACACTGAGAGGCTGACAGGACTACTTAAAACTCCCGTCCCATCTCAAATAGTACTACCCTCCATAAGAGACTACTCTGTAATCTTCAGACACTTCTCCCTGTGACGAAAGGCAAAGAATGACTGGGGGATGAGGAAAGTGGGGGAGGTATTTAAGCCTTTGGCTGGGGTGTCTTTGCCTCCTCCTAGTGGCCAGGTTCTGTATTTCCCAAAAGTAATGAATGCAGCTGTGGACTCTCCTCATTTTAAGAAGAAAATACTGGAGGCATCATCTCTAAAGGTATATGAAGATCCAAAATGTTCTTTTGTGATTCAGACAGAGCATACCATTTTTTAAAAGTATCCAATTGACTTCTATGATCAAATTTGCTTCTCTCCCATGATATTCTGTGTTGAAGAGATACCTAGGTAGGCATCTGGAGCACTACATGGCAGGAAATAGTGCTGCCATCTAGTGTTATTCCAAATGCATAACGTTCTTGCAAAACTGCTGCCATATAATGCTCCAGAAATGGGCTGGGTGTTAAGCATATGTCTCTACTTTTCAACAAAAGATAACAAGAACAAAGAAAATTGATAATAGAAATAAGTTAGAAAGTTGTTTAAAATTGCATGTTCTATCTAAATCACGAAAGAAAATTGGGGTTTCATGTCCCTTTAATGTGCTGTTACTTAGTAAGTAAAGAAAGGGATTGAATGTCAAGAACAAACATAATAAGTTTGCATTAATACTTTTTTTTTTCCTGTCAAAAGGCCAGATAAAAAAAAAAATCAGTTCATTATCAGCCAGGTTAGACCCACAAAAAACTGCCCACTGCTGGTAAAGGCTCATACTTAAAAAAAAAAAACCAACAACAAAAAACATGGAAGTCCTAGAGAGAGTGGCAACCTGAATCCAAAATAAAGCAATAACGCTCTCTGGAATGCAGAATCGCAGGAGAGAGCTAAACACACAAATTAAACCAGTCCTATGTAGGAATTGCTGATAATTATATGGAAACTTTTACACTTACCGTTTTTCTATTTTGATAGTATAAATTTCATCAAAAATGGTCTTTAGATATCTTTGTTTTGGCAATCGAGACATAAGTGTTTTCACCGAAGCATTGAAGACTTGCTCATCTGCACACTACAAGACACAATGAAAAAGTATTGGCTTGCCACTTGTTTCATGTCAATTCTGTATATCTTTATAAAATTCTGTCTCTCTTTATGTAACTGAACCCCGAGCTATAATGGAAAAAAATATATATATAAAAAGCAGACAATTTTACACAACATTTCAATTTTCTTCTCTCTCTTGGTATCCTTTGTTTAAAAGTATAGCTAGATAGGCTCACATGCAGCAATGCACTACTAGTAGCGGCTGATTCATGGCTGCGCATATTTATTTGTATAGCGCTGTGTACAAAGATGGGCATAAAAAGACTTCTGATAAGATACATAAACATAACAGACTAAAATCTAGTACAGGAGGATGAGTGCCCTATGCACCGGATGTGTTCAGCAAGCTCTCAGTAGTTTGTTGCTGCTTCTACAAAGGATACCAAGAGAATTAAGCAAATTTGATAACAAAAGTAAACTGGAACGTTGTTTAGAATTTCATGCTCTATTTGCATTATGAAAGAAATATTTTATGTCCCCTTAAAGGGACATAATACTCATATGCTAAATCACTTGAAACTGATGCAGTATAACTGTAAAAAGCTGACAGGATAATATCACCTGAGCATCTCTATGTAAAAAAAGGAAGATATTTTACCTCACAATCTCCTCAGTTCAGCAGAGTAAGTTCTGTGTAAAAAGTTATACTCAGCTGCTCCCAGCTGCAGGTAAAAAAAAATAAAAAATGAAGAAATGAACAGCAGCCAATCAGCATCAGCAGTGCTGAGGTCATGAACTCTTTTACTGTGATCTCATGAGATTTCACTTAACTCTCATGAGAATTCATAGTAAACTTCCTTTACCTGATTGGTGAAATAAGATGAGAGTGCACGAGGTTCATCCTTTCAGCTGTCCCAGGACAGACATACTAATATGCTGCTTAGAAATCCTTTACAATGGGATGTGGCTACTGAGGAATTTTGAGGTAAAATATCTTTCTTTTTTACATAGAGATGTTCAGGTGATATTTTCTAGTCAGCTTTTTACAGCTATGCTGCATCACTTTCAAGTGTTTAAACATGTGGGTATTATGGCCCTTTAAGTATTTAGTAACAGGAAATTACTACTGCTCATGGGTTACATTAGAATCGTATCTCATTTTGGAGAAGCCACACTAAAGGTAAATATTTAAAATCTTAAGAAGCAGCGTATTAAATACTTATATATTTTTATTATCAAAATATTTTTTTGAAAACACAATTCATGCTTAGGATATAAAAGATAGAGGGCGCCACATGGTGCAAATCAGGCAGGTAACCAACCATGATACAGCCTCATGAAACTGTGCTGTGACACGGAGAAACGCGTTGCTACTATTTTAACCTTTTAAATACATTTTTAATATCTATATCTCGCTGCTGCTTGTTCTTTTTGGCCATTTTTCCTTAACGAGAGCGGATTTCCATCATTGAGCATTGTCTGACATCTTCCGTGGCATCAAGGAATATCTCTGGACTACCTTTGGATGGGACGAGGATACCATCAACCCTAAGTGTGCCTAGGTGTCTGCCGGACGACCCATTGGTTCCGGCCTGCCCGTATTGCACAATTGTGCTCTCTACCACATGAGTAAGATTTCACCTGTACCTGCATCTATATCATTTAGTTACCTGCCTGATTTGCACCATGTGGCGCCCTCTATCTTTTATATCCTAGACCTATCTACCCTGTGTCGTGGCGTGACACACTAGAGGAGCTGCCTGGAGTCGTGATACCTTCTGTTGTTAGATAATCCTTTATAGAGGACATTTCTTCTTTTTTATTATCACCGATTACTTGGACTTTTGTTTCATTCTCTCACTTTGCATATTTTGTATATCACATTGCATCATCGTTACATTTTGTATATTTGAGTCTGCTATATTTGATCAGTTTGCTGTACTGACACTAGTCACTATATCACTGACACTCTAGTCACTATATCACTGACACACTAGTCACTATATCACTGACACTCTAGTCACTATATCACTGACACTCTAGTCACTATATCACTGACACTCTAGTCACTATATCACTGACACTCTAGTCACTATATCACTGACACTCTAGTCACTATATCACTGACACTCTAGTCACTATATCACTGACACTCTAGTCACTATATCACTGACACACTAGTCACTATATCACTGACACACTAGTCACTATATCACTGACACACTAGTCACTATATCACTGACACTCTAGTCACTATATCACTGACACTCTAGTCACTATATCACTGACACTCTAGTCACTATATCACTGACACTCTAGTCACTATATCACTGACACTCTAGTCACTATATCACTGACACTCTAGTCACTATATCACTGACACTCTAGTCACTATATCACTGACACTCTAGTCACTATATCACTGACACTCTAGTCACTATATCACTGACACTCTAGTCACTATATCACTGACACTCTAGTCACTATATTTCTGGAACCACAGTAATTTTACTATAGATTCTTTTGACATATATTATATACATCTGTCAAAGGTAGTCTATATTTCAATTTTTATATATATTTATATACTTATACATATATTTGATCATTAAAGGGACAGTCTAGGCCAAAATAAACTTTCATGATTCAGATAGACCATGTAATTTAAACAATTTTCCAATTTACTTTTATCAACAATTTTGCTTTGTTCTCTTGGTATTCTTAGTTGAAAGCTTAACCTAGGAGGTTCATATGCTAATTTCTTAGACCTTGAAGGCCACCTCTTTTCAGAACACATTTTAACAGTTTTTCACCACTAGAGGGTGTTAGATCATGTATTTCATATAGATAACACTGTGCTCGTGAAGTTATCTGGGAGCCAGCACTGATTGGCTAAACTGCAAGTCTGTCAAAAGAACTGAAATAAAGGGGCAGTTTGCAGAGGCTTAGATACAAGATAATCACAGAGGTTAAAAGTATATTAATATAACTGTGTTGGTTATGCAAAACTGGGGAATGGGTAATAAAGGTAATAAAACATAATTTATGTAAGAACTTACCTGATAAATTCATTTCTTTCATATTAACAAGAGTCCATGAGCTAGTGACGTATGGGATATACATTCCTACCAGGAGGGGCAAAGTTTCCCAAACCTTAAAATGCCTATAAATACACCCCTCACCACACCCACAAATCAGTTTAACGAATAGCCAAGAAGTGGGGTGATAAGAAAAAGTGCGAAGCATATAAAATAAGGAATTGGAATAATTGTGCTTTATACAAAAAAATCATAACCACCACAAAAAAGGGTGGGCCTCATGGACTCTTGTTAATATGAAAGAAATGAATTTATCAGGTAAGTTCTTACATAAATTATGTTTTCTTTCATGTAATTAACAAGAGTCCATGAGCTAGTGACGTATGGGATAATGACTACCCAAGATGTGGATCTTTCCACACAAGAGTCACTAGAGAGGGAGGGATAAAATAAAGACAGCCAATTCCTGCTGAAAATAATCCACACCCAAAATAAAGTTTAACAAAAAACATAAGCAGAAGATTCAAACTGAAACCGCTGCCTGAAGAACTTTTCTACCAAAAACTGCTTCAGAAGAAGAAAATACATCAAAATGGTAGAATTTAGTAAAAGTATGCAAAGAAGACCAAGTTGCTGCTTTGCAGATCTGGTCAACCGAAGCTTCATTCCTAAACGCCCAGGAAGTAGATACTGACCTAGTAGAATGAGCTGTAATTCTTTGAGGCGGAGTTTTACCCGACTCAACATAGGCAAGATGAATTAAAGATTTCAACCAAGATGCCAAAGAAATGGCAGAAGCTTTCTGGCCTTTCCTAGAACCGGAAAAGATAACAAATAGACTAGAAGTCTTACGGAAAGATTTCGTAGCTTCAACATAATATTTCAAAGCTCTAACAACATCCAAAGAATGCAATGATTTCTCCTTAGAATTCTTAGGATTAGGACATAATGAAGGAACCACAATTTCTCTACTAATGTTGTTGGAATTCACAACTTTAGGTAAAAATTCAAAAGAAGTTCGCAACACCGCCTTATCCTGATGAAAAATCAGAAAAGGAGACTCACACGAAAGAGCAGATAATTCAGAAACTCTTCTAGCAGAAGAGATGGCCAAAAGGAACAAAACTTTCCAAGAAAGTAATTTAATGTCCAATGAATGCATAGGTTCAAACGGAGGAGCTTGAAGAGCTCCCAGAACCAAATTCAAACTCCAAGGAGGAGAAATTGACTTAATGACAGGTTTTATACGTACCAAAGCTTGTACAAAACAATGAATATCAGGAAGAATAGCAATCTTTCTGTGAAAAAGAACAGAAAGAGCAGAGATTTGTCCTTTCAAAGAACTTGCGGACAAACCCTTATCCAAACCATCCTGAAGAAATTGTAAAATTCTCGGTATTCTAAAAGAATGCCAAGAAAAATGATGAGAAAGACACCATGAAATATAAGTCTTCCAGACTCTATAATATATCTCTCGAGATACAGATTTACGAGCCTGTAACATAGTATTAATCACGGAGTCAGAGAAACCTCTATGACCAAGAATCAAGCGTTCAATCTCCATACCTTTAAATTTAAGGATTTCAGATCCGGATGGAAAAAAGGACCTTGTGACAGAAGGTCTGGTCTTAACGGAAGAGTCCATGGCTGGCAAGATGCCATCCGGACAAGATCCGCATACCAAAACCTGTGAGGCCATGCCGGAGCTATTAGCAGAACAAACGAGCATTCCCTCAGAATCTTGGAGATTACTCTTGGAAGAAGAACTAGAGGCGGAAAGATATAGGCAGGATGATACTTCCAAGGAAGTGATAATGCATCCACTGCCTCCGCCTGAGGATCCCGGGATCTGGACAGATACCTGGGAAGTTTCTTGTTTAGATGAGAGGCCATCAGATCTATCTCTGGGAGCCCCCACAATTGAACAATCTGAAGAAATACCTCTGGGTGAAGAGACCATTCGCCCGGATGCAACGTTTGGCGACTGAGATAATCCGCTTCCCAATTGTCTACACCTGGGATATGAACCGCAGAGATTAGACAGGAGCTGGATTCCGCCCAAACCAAAATTCGAGATACTTCTTTCATAGCCAGAGGACTGTGAGTCCCTCCTTGATGATTGATGTATGCCACAGTTGTGACATTGTCTGTCTGAAAACAAATGAACGATTCTCTCTTCAGAAGAGGCCAAAACTGAAGAGCTCTGAAAATTGCACGGAGTTCCAAAATATTGATCGGTAATCTCACCTCCTGAGATTCCCAAACTCCTTGTGCCGTCAGAGATCCCCACACAGCTCCCCAACCTGTGAGACTTGCATCTGTTGAAATTACAGTCCAGGTCGGAAGAACAAAAGAAGCCCCCTGAATTAAACGATGGTGATTTGTCCACCACGTTAGAGAGTGTCGAACAATCGGTTTTAAAGATAGTAATTGAGATATCTTCGTGTAATCCCTGCACCATTGGTTCAGCATACAGAGCTGAAGAGGTCGCATGTGAAAACGAGCAAAGGGGATCGCGTCCGATGCAGCAGTCATAAGACCTAGAATTTCCATGCATAAGGCTACCGAAGGGAATGATTGTGACTGAAGGTTTCGACAAGCTGTAATCAATTTTAGACGTCTCTTGTCTGTTAAAGACAGAGTCATGGACACTGAATCTATCTGGAAACCCAGAAAGGTTACCCTTGTTTGAGGAATCAAAGAACTTTTTGGTAAATTGATCCTCCAACCATGATCTTGAAGAAACAACACAAGTCGATTCGTATGAGACTCTGCTAAATGTAAAGACGGAGCAAGTACCAAGATATCGTCCAAATAAGGAAATACCACAATACCCTGTTCTCTGATTACAGACAGAAGGGCACCGAGAATCTTTGTGAAAATTCTTGGAGCTGTAGCAAGGCCAAACGGTAGAGCCACAAATTGGTAATGCTTGTCTAGAAAAGAGAATCTCAGGAACTGATAATGATCTGGATGAATCGGAATATGCAGATATGCATCCTGTAAATCTATTGTGGACATATAATTCCCTTGCTGAACAAAAGGCAATATAGTCCTTACAGTTACCATCTTGAACGTTGGTATCCTTACATAACGATTCAATAATTTTAGATCCAGAACTGGTCTGAAGGAATTCTCCTTCTTTGGTACAATGAAGAGATTTGAACAAAACCCCATCCCCTGTTCCGGAACTGGAACTGGCATAATTACTCCAGCCAACTCTAGATCTGAAACACAATTCAGAAATGCTTGAGCTTTCACTGGATTTACTGGGACATGGGAAAGAAAAAATCTCTTTGCAGGAGGTCTCATCTTGAAACCAATTCTGTACCCTTCTGAAACAATGTTCTGAATCCAAAGATTGTGAACAGATTTGATCCAAATTTCTTTGAAAAAACGTAACCTGCCCCCTACCAGCTGAACTGGAATGAGGGCCGTACCTTCATGTGAACTTAGAAGCAGGCTTTGCCTTTCTAGCAGGCTTGGATTTATTCCAGACTGGAGATGGTTTCCAAACTGAAACTGCTCCTGAGGACGAAGGATCAGGCTTTTGTTCTTTGTTGAAACGAAAGGAACGAAAACGATTGTTAGCCCTGTTTTTACCTTTAGATTTTTTATCCTGTGGTAAAAAAGTTCCTTTCCCACCAGTAACAGTTGAAATAATAGAATCCAACTGAGAACCAAATAATTTGTTTCCCTGGAAAGAAATGGAAAGTAGAGTTGATTTAGAAGCCATATCAGCATTCCAAGTCTTAAGCCATAAAGCTCTTCTGGCTAAGATAGCCAGAGACATAAATCTAACATCAACTCTAATAATATCAAAAATGGCATCACAGATGAAATTATTAGCATGCTGGAGAAGAATAATAATATCATGAGAATCACGATTTGTTACTTGTTGCGCTAGAGTTTCCAACCAAAAAGTTGAAGCTGCAGCAACATCAGCCAATGATATAGCAGGTCTAAGAAGATTACCTGAACATAGATAAGCTTTTCTTAGAAAAGATTCAATTTTTCTATCTAAAGGATCCTTAAACGAGGTACCATCTGACGTAGGAATGGTAGTACGTTTAGCAAGGGTAGAAATAGCCCCATCAACTTTAGGGATTTTGTCCCAAAATTCTAACCTGTCAGGCGGAACAGGATATAATTGCTTAAAACGTTTAGAAGGAGTAAATGAATTACCCAATTTATCCCATTCCTTAGCAATTACTGCAGAAATAGCATTAGGAACAGGAAAGACTTCTGGAATAACCGCAGGAGCTTTAAAAACCTTATCCAAACGTATAGAATTAGTATCAAGAGGACTAGAATCCTCTATTTCTAAAGCAATTAGTACTTCTTTAAGTAAAGAGCGAATAAATTCCATCTTAAATAAATATGAAGATTTATCAGCATCAATCTCTGAGACAGAATCCTCTGAACTAGAAGAGTCCAAAGAATCAGAATGATGGTGTTCATTTAAAAATTCATCTGTAGAGAGAGAAGATTTAAAAGACTTTTTACGTTTACTAGAAGGAGAAATAACAGACAAAGCCTTCTTTATGGATTCAGAAACAAAATCTCTTATGTTATCAGGAACATTCTGCACCTTAGATGTTGAGGGAACTGCAACAGGCAATGGTACATCACTAAAGGAAATATTATCTGCTTTAACAAGTTTGTCATGACAATTAATACAAACAACAGCTGGAGAAATAGCTACCAAAAGTTTACAGCAGATACACTTAGCTTTGGTAGATCCAGCAGGCAGTGGTTTTCCTGTAGTATCTTCTGGCTCAGATGCAACGTGAGACATCTTGCAATATGTAAGAGAAAAAACAACATATAAAGCAAAATAAATCAAATTCCTTATAAGACAGTTTCAGGAATGGGAAAAAAATGCCAAACATCAAGCTTCTAGCAACCAGAAGCAAATGAAAATGAGACTGAAATAATGTGGAGACAAAAGCGACGCCCATATTTTTTGGCGCCAAATAAGACGCCCACATTATTTGGCGCCTAAATGCTTTTGGCGCCAAAAATGACGCCACATCCGGAACGCCGACATTTTTGGCGCAAAATAACGTCAAAAAATGACGCAACTTCCGGCGACACGTATGACGCCGGAAACGGAAATGAATTTTTGCGCCAAAAAAAATCCGCGCCAAAAATGACGCAATAAAATGAAGCATTTTCAGCCCCCGCGAGCCTAACAGCCCACAGGGAAAAAAGTCAAATTTTTGAGGTAAGACAAAATATGATAATTTAAAGCATAATCCCAAATATGAAACTGACTGTCTGGAAATAAGGAAAGTTGAACATTCTGAGTCAAGGCAAATAAATGTTTGAATACATATATTTAGAACTTTATAAATAAAGTGCCCAACCATAGCTTAGAGTGTCACAGAAAATAAGACTTACTTACCCCAGGACACTCATCTACATGTTTGTAGAAAGCCAAACCAGTACTGAAACGAGAATCAGTAGAGGAAATGGTAAATATAAGAGTATATCGTCGATCTGAAAAGGGAGGTAAGAGATGAATCTCTACGACCGATAACAGAGAACCTTATGAAATAGACCCCGTAGAAGGAGATCACTGCATTCAATAGGCAATACTCTCCTCACATCCCTCTGACATTCACTGCACGCTGAGAGGAAAACCGGGCTCCAACTTGCTGCGGAGCGCATATCAACGTAGAATCTAGCACAAACTTACTTCACCACCTCCCTTGGAGGCAAAGTTTGTAAAACTGATTTGTGGGTGTGGTGAGGGGTGTATTTATAGGCATTTTAAGGTTTGGGAAACTTTGCCCCTCCTGGTAGGAATGTATATCCCATACGTCACTAGCTCATGGACTCTTGTTAATTACATGAAAGAAATCTATCTTTTAAAACAATAAAAATTCTGGTGTAGACTGTCCCTTTAAGTACATTAGTATTAAGTATTTATCACTGGCGCCTCTTATAGTTACCAGCTTGGCTTAAAGGGACATGAAAGCCAATTTTTTTCTTTCATGATTTAGAAAGAGCATGTCATTTTAAACTTTCTAATTTACTTCTATAATCTAATTTGCTTCATTCTCTTGATATCACTTGCTAAAGAGCATATCTAGATATGCTCAGTAGCTGCTGATTGGTTGCTGCAACTAGAGGCTTTGTGTGATTGGCTCACACGTGCATTGCTATTTCTTCAACAAAGGATATCTAAAGAATTGAGCAAATTAGATAATAGAAGTAGATTGGAAAGTTGTTTAAAATTGTATACTGTTAGGGGTAATATGAACCTGATGGCAGCCATCTTGTTCCTCGCAGCCATTTTGTAATGAATAGACTTTATTATACTGGGGTATTATGCAGTGAGAATTATATGCATGTTATGAGTTTCTTTAGCTATTCGGCCTTGCCAATGTACCCTGGCCTAATGCCTAGAAGTAAGATAGAATAAGATAATGTAAACAAGAGGCTTTAGACACTCGGTTGTCTCTGCAGATGGTAGTTTGTTATGACTCTGTAAATATTGTTATGAGAAACTCATGTTCCAGTTTTTCCTTGTAAATTGCTCTGTATAACTGTGTAAGATGACGCGGTCCTAGCGTGTCATCCCCTTAACCCTGTATGTCACTATAAGAAAGGCTTGTACTGTGCAATAAACAGAATTGGCTTTCGATCATACTGCTGCGTGGTCTGAGTCATTCTAAGGGGCCCTTATCAGGTAATCTACATATGCCTCAGGTGGTACACTAGGCCCCAGGCTTTGGCCTGCACTGACACTTACCCCCTGAAGGGGACACCTAACAGTTTTGGCGTCAGGACAGTGGGATTCGCAGTGAGTAACTATGAGTGCTTTTACCATGCTTTCTTTCTGTGAATTTGAACCTAAATTTAGTCTGGTAATAGGTGTTGATAATATATGATATAAGGTTAAAGGGGTTCCTGTGGTTGAAGCACAGGTTTGCGGAGGTTAAAGTCCTGCCGGCAGTTGTGATACCCCTCCAGACAGGTAATCAGTCCTGTGCTGGGACACGACAGGTATTGTGAGTCCTGTCGGTGATAAGCGCGCAAGTAATATATGTATGCCAGTCGACGGGAGGTTCTTTTAAGATAAGGTCCCCCGGGCAACTTGGCAGTGAAGTGAGTAAGTCTCACGTGTGTTGAAGTTTCCCATATTCATTCCCATAATAGAGTTTTGCTACCCACCTGAAGCTCATGTTGATATCTGATGCTTGCTTTTGCTGCTATATAAAATTATGCTGTGCGTAGAAAATATTAAGTGGCTGTGCATGTTAATTGTGGCTATTATTGTATTGAGAAAGGGGAACTGCTCATAGATAAGAATGCACAGAGAAAATTACATGTATAAGGTAAAAGAAAAGAAGAGTTAATAGTTTCTGCAAAAGACAGAAATATTTTTTTAAAAAACACGGTCAGTAAGTACTGCTGTTTGATAAATAGAGAAATCTCTGTGTTAAAGAATGTAGCAGGCAAAGAAGGGGGGCCACCACTGAGCGCGCACATAGCTCAGAAAAGAAAAAAAAAAGAGAGAAAAGAAATCCTGTCTCCGTTTGTAAGATTTTTTTTGTTTGCTTGCAGTAACAAAACTGAAATTTTGTATATTGAGATGCATAATGTGTGATGGTCTGTAGGTTCTCACTATGGTATGCGTGTAACAGATTTACTTTGGACCAGGAACAGAATGTATTATTTGAAAATGATTGTCTCAAACCCTGCAAAAGTGGCCATTTTGTGGGGTTTCGGAAAAAAAGAAAAAATGCATTGTGGAAATGGTGAAAAGTTAATCTAGTGTTTTTTATATATATATATGTATGTCGTACGCTAGAAAATAGATGCTTTTCTGAGAAAGGAAAAAAGGGAGTGAATCTCTGGTATGCGAGATGGAATGAACTTGAGTGTCTGTATCGTAAGAATGTTTCCTTATGTTTCTCTGTTGGGAAATCAGACGTTTTAAGAAGATATTTTGTAATGTTATTTTATGTAACTGTATTTCAAAGTCACCAGCATGTTTTAAGTATGTGGTATTCATATGCAGTTTTAGTTTTAAGTGATAATTGTGTGGCGGCATGTAAAGATATGATATTGTTTTTGCAAGTGAAGTAACGGCTTTGAAAGTGCGATGGTATGGGATTTTTGTCACGCTCTGGTAAATATGAAATTGTTTCTGGTATGATTAATGGGTTAACGTATGTTGTATTTGTAAGGTCTGTGCACGGCGTGGGTGCACACAATATATTTATAGGCTGTAATTGAAAGTTTTTCTAAAAGGGCGTCCGTTTTTGTTGCAAGTAAATTAATCTGCAGGTCATGCTACAGTACAGAGGTGAAATTGGTGTGGTAAATCATACAAGCAGCCTAAATTATGGTTAGGATATACATATGTAATTTGCGTGATGAATGGTTAGTCCTTAAAGGGACGGTTCACTGTAACAAGGTGTTGCTAGTAATGTATTGTCCATGACTTGTTATACAAGCGGCATATTATCTTATATTTGTCTGGAAAATCAGAGCTCAGTGTGTAGACGGAGCAATAGAAAATTGTCATTTTCTTATTTAAAGAACCAGTGCAATAACCCTGTATTAGTAGTTTGCTAAATATATTTTTAGAGACCTTTCTTTGTATATATTTATTTTAAATTTGCTGTTCAGATAGCAGATATTTTTTTTGCAGCATAACTTAATTCTCTCTGTAATGCAAACTGAAGTGATAAGTTGTCTACAATTTTAGTGTAGGGATCCGTGAGACTAGCGGACAGAAAAAAAAAAAAAAAAACGAGAAAAAAACAGAGGAGTGAAAATATTTAAAGGGATACAGGAAAACTGATATAACATCTGAGAATTTAAGGGAATATTTACATAAAAGACGATGAGGTTTACTGTAAGCCTAACACTAGTATATGTCACTGTGTTAGCAGTTTCAATTAAAGATTATTTTTGCGTTTGGTTAAAATGTCCCTTTAATTAGCCTGCATCCCACTGTGAGTGCGTTCTTATGCTGCTTATGCTTGTTTAGGCTATTTAATGAACGTCAGTATACATTTTCTTTATTATAAGGATCATTGGGATTAATTTAAAGGAGAAATTGTATTAGTATTTCTTTTTCAGAAAGCTTATTTTTTTTTGTGTTATATGCGGTTGTTATATTTGGCTGGAGAGCTGCAGAATGGGGAATATCAATTATATACAACGTTAAATCCAATAATTTTGTTGTGGTTAAACTAATTAGCATTTATCAAGTTTTAGTGTGAATTTTATATTTTTAAGCAGTAAACAGTGTTTCTCCTTTAAGTAGAAATGAAACTTTGAGCTTGCCTTACTATCCTTGAGAAAGACTGATAACACTGTGCATGTTTTGGTTTTTTTTTTGGCTTTGTTACAGAGAGAACAATTTGCACTGTACATTTAAAGCGGCAGTACTGGTGTTCTATGTTATAAAAAATGATAACTATAAATTGCTCACTACAAAGAAACAAGTATTTATATTATATTCTGTCATAGAATATAGCTTAAAAAATGATAATTTTATTTCTGTGGCTGTCAAACTGTATATCACAGATATAACTCTTTGTTATTTAAAATAACCCCCACTGCGTTCAATAAATAAATGAGATATTATTTAATGAAGTGATTTCAGTGACACTTTAAAAATATATATAGTTATTTGGTTATTAACTAGTCTACCACTATTATTGCAATGACTTTGATTGCTGCTTAACAGTTAAGCCGTGGTCTATAAGGTGTCTAGAAATAAACACCCCTAAAACAAATGATGCACAGTTTATCTGATTCTACTGCATTTATATAACTAGCTAATTTATCTGTTCACAGTTTTGGTTTTATTTATATGGCTTACGTGTATTCTGTCTCTTGGTGTTGTAATGAGATTTATACAGCCTGTGATAAGAGGCAGTCCTCAAAGGTTTAAAAAAATTAGCATATAAGCCTACCTATGTTTGGTTTAATCTAGGAAGGTTGGTTAAAATTAAAAGTCCTATCTGAATAATGAATTTTCATTTATCCTAGAATGTCCCTTTAACAGTGGCTACTGTGGTTATCTGATCTTTCCCAAATAAGCGCAATTTTATTTGTGCAATCTGCAACTTAAGTTTCTTGGGCATCTGCTGTGATTGCTTTCTTTGTGTGATATTAAAGTTTTGTACATAGTGGATGTTTTTAATTGTTTGTCATGTTCTGAGTGTGTTGCATTTCAGCAAATGTCAGAATATGTGTTGCATTCTAAGTTAATTGTAGTTGTTTGAAATTTGTGTCAGCAGCTAATGTTTCGTTTTGTGTAAGACAAGAACGATTGGTTTTCATTGTTTGTTATGTTTTTCTCTTTTGTGGACAGCATATTGAATTGTGAAGTGTATTTCATTTTGCTTGCTATTGAGAATTGTCTCTGCATGAGTGGAGTGCATGAGTTATCGTTTAGTTTCTTGTTATCTTGTGTTTGCGTGTCACATGAGATGTTTCACGCAAACATGGGGGAAGTATTGATGAGTATTGATGAATATCTTTATGTAATGGAGGAGATTATTTTTAGGAGGTGAACCTACAACGTTTTGAATCTCCTCGTACAATGTTATTGTGTTAATTTCAGATGCCTAAAATGTTTTATTTTTCTATGTGGTTCTTAACACTATATTTGTATTTGCAGGATGAGAGTATGCTGTCTTCAGAGATTGAAACACACTAACTGAATTATTTTTGAGTTTCCATATTTAGGTAAATTCTGTACAGGCAAAATTCCATAAGTGCACTCTTCAAAAGATTAAAGATTGAAAGCGAGTAAACCTTTAAAGAAAGAAAAGATAAAGATGAAAGACCTTTTGTCAAGCTTGTTTTAACCACCATACTGCAGTAAAAAAAAAAGTTACTGAACTATCTTTGGATCCATTCTTTGCTTTGCATGCTGGTACCAGCCCCAAAACTGGACTCTGGGTAATCCATGACTGTTTCCTCTGATGTGTGTCTTCAGGACATAAAGACTATCCTTCTCTGGACTGTGCCTTACCGCTCGATATGGAAGTCCTGTTATGCTGTTACAGGATCAACCAATTAAATTAGGGGAGTATTGTTTTAACCCTATTCCTTATATTGCTTGTTTTGTATTTTCTTGTATTTGTTTTATTTTTATTGATCATACTTGGTCTAAGAAATCATATGCTTCATTGGTATTAGTGCACATTGTAGTTTATGTGCTTAACATAGTAACTCTTTAGATAAATGTAACTGTGAACTTCGCAGCATTGTACCCTATTGAATGGCCCACTGAGTATAAGAAAATATGTTCAAGGAAAATGCTGCAACATAGCATAATATTTTAGACCCTTCACCCTTTAGAACATAAGGAGGACACGTCTAAGCTAGAAGTTTATAGTAAATATACAGAGAAATGTTTGTTCAGGGAATAGCATAATTATAGTTTATGAAAGCAAATGTATTTTTCCCTTTTATTAATTAGTATGGTATCTGCAAAGTGAATTTGGTCATTCCTGATGTTTGTCAAAGAGAGTAATTCTTACCATAAAGATGTGTTTACCTTTAAAAGAGCTTGTAGTTTTAAATGATGTTCTGTTTGTATGCTTTCCTCATATAGGAGTGTGAGAGAATTTAGGTTGGAGAATTATAAGCATTATAGATAGCAGCCATCCAGAATAAAGCAACACAAGGTTCTTTTATTTTTTAGAAGTTCAAAGTGATATAGAGAAGTTGTAAATTATTCTCTGAGAAATGTCAATGTATTTAGGTTGTATTATATATCAACAATGTTTTGTTTGATTTTAAATGACATAGGATGAAAGTGACGTTTTATTTGGACATAATTGTGATTGTATTGCGGTGTGTACTCATCCTGTACTGTTTCTGTTTGCTTCCTAGACTCCCTGTGACTCGAGTGTCTGCTTGCCATGGGTATCCACTGGTTGCCTTGTCTACCCCATGAACAAACCATCAGATTTCCAGTATCTCCCTGCGGAAGAACCGTGGATAAGCACCCCTACTGCAAATGAACGGTTGGAGAACTGTATTATAGCAAAGTGTCAAGGTGCAGCGCTCTCAAATGGACAAAGACTGTTCTTAAAGTATTCAGAGGCCACCTAGAGACAGTTGTGCTGTTGCTATGTCATGCTTTACTGTGGAAAAGGAACTGTTGGACATATTGGGGGGTGCTAGCAATGCAGGTGGAGAGATAGAAGATGCAGCGTTGTTTGGGGGTAGATGGGGGGCTGGTTGGGTTTCTGTACTGGTAGACCGGTAGTTTTGGGAGGGCTGGAGGATAGATGGAAGGTATTGGAGGGACTGTACCTATATGCAGTGACAATTAGCCTATAAAAGTATATCACGACATGCAAATATTTTTCTCTTTAGTATTCTTATAGAGTTCTGTTACCATAATATAAGGCTTTACTAATTTTCTATGCCTGTCTATTTTTATGTTATTCTGTTAGAATAAAAGGATGGTATGTTAGGGGTAATATGAACCTGATGGCAGCCATCTTGTTCCTCGCAGCCATTTTGTAATGAATAGACTTTATTATACTGGGGTATTATGCAGTGAGAATTATATGCATGTTATGAGTTTCTTTAGCTATTCGGCCTTGCCAATGTACCCTGGCCTAATGCCTAGAAGTAAGATAGAATAAGATAATGTAAACAAGAGGCTTTAGACACTCGGTTGTCTCTGCAGATGGTAGTTTGTTATGACTCTGTAAATATTGTTATGAGAAACTCATGTTCCAGTTTTTCCTTGTAAATTGCTCTGTATAACTGTGTAAGATGACGCGGTCCTAGCGTGTCATCCCCTTAACCCTGTATGTCACTATAAGAAAGGCTTGCACTGTGCAATAAACAGAATTGGCTTTCGATCATACTGCTGCGTGGTCTGAGTCATTCTAAGGGGCCCTTATCAGGTAATCTACATATGCCTCAGGTGGTACACTAGGCCCCAGGCTTTGGCCTGCACTGACACTTACCCCCTGAAGGGGACACCTAACATATACCCTATCTGAATCATGAAAGCTTAATTTTGACTAGACTGTCCCTTTAAATTAAGTTTATTCTTTTGCCTGCTGTGTTTCTTATCTACCACAATTTATGCTTACCAGATAAATTAATTTATTTCATGGTGGTGAGAGTCCACAATCCATTACGCCTGGGAATTACTCTTCCCTAGAAGGAGGCAAAGATTTCCAAACCCCAAGAGCTCTATAAACCCCTCCCAACTCACAGACACCTCACTCTAAAGTATAGCCAAACAAAAGGAGTAAGGAAAAGAAATAAGAGCAAAAAATATTATTAGCTCTAATTTTTTTTCCTACTCATTTTGTTGGTCTATACACCATGAAAGAAATTAATTTATCAGGTAATATAAATATTATAAAAAAATTATGTTTTCTTTCATATAGGTGGAGAGAGTCCACAAGCTCTTACATATGGGATAATATATCTAAGATGTGAAAGTCCACAAGTAACAATAAAGGGAGGGATAAAATAAAAACTGCTTTTTTCGCTGGAAAAATGTATTTTATGACAAACTAAATATATAGGCACAATGATCAAACTGAGACAACTGCCTGAAGGACCTTTCTACAAGAGGCTGCTTCAGCCAAAGCAAAAACGTCAAAATGGTAAAATTTGGGTGGAGCCTATGCTTGGAGCGGCAGGACGTGTTTTGGAGAAGCTCCTGCTTGTACTTTATAAACTTTGCTTTCTATTTTCAACTAAGAAGAACTATTCTACTAAAGATTGTTTTCTTTGGGAAGCTAAGACTGTCTACCTAATATATCTGAAGTACAGGAGCGATCGACTGACACCCTGACCTATGTTATCCAAGTGAGCTGCGCACACTGCTTGTGAATAGCGTGGCTAGGGCTGCCGCATATACTTCCCCTTCAGACCCTTGGGTCTAAAAGTACACAGATACGATAACTCCTACAATCCTTACATGGTTTGGTATTTTGTGAACCCGTTATAGGCAGTGAATAGAGCTGCTTCACATTGTCTTTACGCTTGGACTGAGAAAGATTGGAACACTTTACATTACTTCAGCACTATATATGAACAAGGGATCTTAACAGAGACTTTCACCTATTAAAGATGGCATCTGGCGTTAACAAACTACTTGAGGCTATGACGAGCTTGTTAAATGAGCATCACGAGAAGTTAATACAAACCTGGACTGCCGAATGGGGTAACCTTAGCGCACTAACTAAGCAAATTGGGCATCAACATTTGATTCCTGGAGAGTTGCTGGAGAAACCCGACAAAGCTGCAAGTGCTCAGGATCTCACCCTAAGGTTGCCAAACCTTCCACCTCAAACCCAGGCCTCGGCTACAGTAGCACAGAATTGGAGCTTACCCGTGAATACTCCCCTAGCTAATAATTCAGACGGTGGTCTGGACTCGAAAGTATTAAAAATATACCCCTCCATGATGCAACCGAGAGAACCGGAAGCTGATGCTAGCGATGGCGTTACAGCCCCTGGCCAAGAGATGCCTTACCGTACACTGAACCTCAGTGTTATAATCGTAATGTCCCAAGTTCTCAGCGACTGGAGGTTGACTATAAGGGAGCAGAAACAGTCAGGGGTAGCGCCGGATTACCATTTGATACTCACTGCGGAGGGGACACAGGATGCGGTGGAGAAAGGCCCCTTTACAAACCATAATCTTTTCCTGAAAAGAACGGCCTCGCATGGCGGTGCCTCAGAACAGGACTCCCTACAAGGAACTTTATGCCTGCTTTTTGACCCTGGGGGCACATTTTATTCTCACCAGCCTTTGGATCCCGGGGGGCTCTCAAGCTCCAGAGGTTGAGTACAAGCCGGAACTGAGACTTGCTAATCCTTCCTAGGTGCATAGTTATGCTCATACGACTTGCTATAGAGGAAGGAAAAGATATAGATATTGCGGTCAGCAGCAGGGTATTGTATTTGTATAGCAGATTCATGAACGCTTCTGTATATATGCATTACACCGATGTGGGACTTGATATAAATAAGTCATTTCGTTTAGACTTGATGGACGGCTCTAAAGCCGGTATTGGGTAAGAGATTAACCGGGCAGTCATCAGGGTCAATCTATGCCAATTTCTCCCACATTAATGACCGCTGCAACATCTATATATTAGACTCTCAGAATGTGGGACATTGAATTACTGTCCCTTAGACTGATTTTGAAAGGGTGAAAAGCAAAGCTCTAAGCATTATATTTCCTAAGAGTATTATTTTAAAGCTCCTGTTCTGAAAGTTAGGAGTTTCTGAGTTTATTCTTATAGTTTATGAAATTGGCAACCTACATTACAAATGTTTTTAATGTTGCAGGAAGTTTTAGATTCGCTATATATATATATCTGTTCTAATTGAGATTATGCAGTTTATTCCACAGAGTTGGTTTTTGTGGAAGGATCAGTTTCATACATGTAGTAGTTATGCTGCAACACTATTTTAAGTATGGTCATTTTTCCAACGGACTGATTAATGTACCTTGCTTTGGACTATATTACCGTTTCTCTTTACTACACTCCACATGGTTAGAAAGTTTAGACTCACTCATTACAATTTACCTATGTCTCTAGTTACTTTCAGTATCACCATGCTCAACTTCGAATGCCCTGCATTCTGGCTATGGAGCTGCCTGTCCATATTCTGGAGTGAATCTCCATGCATGTGCCTCTTAGAAGAAAGTAGGAGTAGATTGCGATATATAAGTGTAGATAAGATGCTGGTTCCTTCATACTTATTGCTAGCCAGGCTGACTATATATAACATATTTGTTGATCCCTAGAGTATAATACCTGGCTTTACTACCTGACAGATGTATGAATAGTGTAACTTTAATTTCCCTGCTGTGGGGTATGGGGTCCGTGCCCGCACGGCAGATCTAATTTTCTTATATCTCCTACTAATACAGGCTAATATCTATAATTCAGGTTTGCCATACTAGGGTATTCCTCTGTTGTTTAGGGAATATGATTCCATAGTTAGGCATAGAGTACTATAAAGCCTCAGTGTCTAATTTAATTACTTATCCTTAGCTAGTATGAGGTTATAATCTAGCTTCATGAGAACTATCTAGAATACTATTACTACTAACCACGTGGGACCACTAGGTTTTAATACGACAGTTCCGTTGACCATTACATAACCTCCATATAATATATCTTACTCCTTAGCGGGAACTAAATATGTATGGACACAATCTTATTGCTGAAATTGTTTGGTCTTTGTTTGTCTATATTTGAGGTCCTTGGCGTTGTCATACACTGGCCCATAACTTACACTGCAGGAGATCACTAGCTAGTCTGATTTAATGTACCTACTATTTGTGTATGTGTTTCTCTACCTTGCTTAAGTTATGTTGTTTATGTTTTTATTGTTTAGTTTAGCGGTATTTATCATCCTTAATAACATGGTTCTTATATGCTCAACTCGGCACAACTTTTTGTTTAAAGCAATAAGTGCCCTTTTTTGAGGTTTATATGTTTGTGCACTCTCCCTAGGGACTCTGAGGTTCAGAATTAGTTTTACTGCCCATCACTATAGTGGCCCTCAGCTGCACTGTTACATTTTAAATATGTATTTATTCAAATGTTTAATGTCACTTAGTAAATGATAAAGGACACTAGAATTTAAAGCCCAGATTTTCTTATATAATAGTAATTTTCAATATGGCCAGCTCTAAATGCGCCCCCCCCCCCCTTTTATATAGCTTACTGGTTAAGCCTAGGGGCACAGACCCCATATGTAACTCCTAATCTTGTTTAAAAAATGTTTACTAATAGTATGAATTTGATATATCCCCCTTACCCTTTAAATTGAGGTAGTGATCATATAGATCTTAAAGATGTTTACATATGGGCAATTGGTATGTCTACTTATCCATACATAACCTGTTAGATGTATGTTTTGCAACAAATTTTATGTATATTGTTTGAATGTTATCGCTTGTCTGTATGCCCTATTTTAAACCTCAATAAAAATTAAAAAAAAAAAAAAGGTAAAATTTAGTAAAAGGTGTGCAGAGAAGACCAAGTGGCCACTTTGCATATTTGATCAACTGAAGCCGTATTCTTGAAATGTTATTCTCTGTGGTGGAGGCTGATCCACCTCCTTAGTAGCATCAGCATAATATTTCAATGCTCTAACAACATCCAAATAATTTAAAGATTTTTCAGTAGCATTTTTTGGATTAGGACACAAGGAGGGAACGCCAATTTCACAATAAATGTTGTGTGAGATAACAACTTTAGGTAAAAATTTAAATGTAGGCTGCAAAACAGCTTTGAGAGGGGAACCCCTAAGGGAACCGTGATCGGGGTGCGCTAAGAAAAAATGTTAATAAGTGATATTGGTCCAAGAACAAACCATAAAGTTCATGTGGGATGATGGTGCTAAATCTTGTGAGGCAATCAAATATGCTGGCGGCAAGAGCTCCTCTGGTCTTCGGGAAGGAGATATCTGTAATTAGAAATAAAAAAGAGGGCGCCACATAGCGTGATATTGTTGACTCAAAATCCAAATGAGTAGTTATTATCGTCGCTTACCAGAGATCAATGCACCGTATTGTAACCGGTGCTGGCAGGCAGGCTAACACTTTCAGTGGTTAGCACACTGGGTGGCCTCAGGCAGGCTGTACACAGATGGTACTCAGCGTTTACTTGATTGGTGTGCGTCTATGCAGCTAATGAGTCAGACACTGTGGTGGATCGGACACTTTGAAACCTTTCTCAGGAAGGAGACACTGCGGTAGATCGAACACTTTGACACCTTTACCAGGAAGGATCGAAAGAGAACAAAGGACAACTTCCGTGTATAAAATAAATGAGTTTTAATCCATAAAAACTGCTACGCGTTTCTAGACCTACACCGGTCTTTTCTTCAGGCATACAAACAATGGAAGAAAAGACCGGTGTAGGTCTAGAAACGCGTAGCAGTTTTTATGGATTAAAACTCATTTATTTTATACACGGAAGTTGTCCTTTGTTCTCTTTCGATCCTTCCTGGTAAAGGTGTCAAAGTGTTCGATCTACCGCAGTGTCTCCTTCCTGAGAAAGGTTTCAAAGTGTCCGATCCACCACAGTGTCTGACTCATTAGCTGCATAGACGCACACCAATCAAGTAAACGCTGAGTACCATCTGTGTACAGCCTGCCTGAGGCCACCCAGTGTGCTAACCACTGAAAGTGTTAGCCTGCCTGCCAGCACCGGTTACAATACGGTGCATTGATCTCTGGTAAGCGACGATAATAACTACTCATTTGGATTTTGAGTCAACAATATCACGCTATGTGGCGCCCTCTTTTTTATTTCTAATTGCAAAACAGCTTTATCTTGATGGAAAATCAGATAAGGAAACTCACAAAGGAAAGAATGGCGCACTAGTGTTTTTGGCGTGTGCGCATCAGTTGATGCACTCTATTAGTCTTACGTGCACGTTATATGACGCACTATTAAAATGTGAAAAAAATTGGTGCCAAATATGACGCGCGTATGATCTTCTGTAAGTGCGTGTGTTTATGGCGCTCAAACCTAATAAACATGTAATGTGTCGGTTACGAAGGTTCTTACGTCAAAATTGATGCACACTTACTACGTGTAATTGGTGTGCAAAACTGACGTTTATATGAAGCGTCTGATTTGGCGTTCATATTGAAAATTATTTCAAGCATATATTACAGAAAACCTGATCCTCAGGAAGTTTCGGATTCTGAAATTCAAGGATATCAACTTCCTTAGAAAAAGAAGCACTGTTTTCTCAATAAAGCAATGCAAATCATCCGAACGGGTGAAGAGACGATAAACCCAGATATCTGAATTGGATATAGTAAATCGCAGAGAGTAGGAAATCTCACCAGGAACCTGATAAACCTGCCTACGGAAAGCTTACATGAAAGCAGCAGAGTCGCTATAAACTCAGAACAGTTCATTTTAGTTGTCTCAGAGGAACTAAGGAGAAACCTGAGTGTCACCCAAGCAGAATTCACTGGAGCAACAAATAATCGAAAAAATTGGGTAGAATGAAAGCAGCCATACCCAGAATGCAAAACATACATGTGATTCTAAGAATAACAGATGGATGATTTACTCTCTCATGTAATAATCCAGTAGATAAATTACAGACTGTTCCATAGATTCCTTAGGAAAGTTAAGGAAAACACCAATTCGACTACGGAAGCTGTAGTGAGTAGAAAAACACAACAGTACATTATAAATAACAGGAACTCAAATATATAAACATCCTGCAAAATTCACTCACCTTAAGTGATATACAAATGTACAACATAAGAAGGGGATACAGTACAAATACCATTGCCTATCAGAAAAAAACAACATCAGTGCTACAAAATTAGAAAATACGGACGTATCCATACACCATAAGGGTATATTACTGCACAGCAATAAATAACAGTAGTACCAGCTATGGAACATACTGTAGATCATCGCACAAATAAGGTAAAATATTGCACAGCAATAAACCACAGAAGATACTGAAATATCCACACACAAATAAATTATACAACTGCACAGCAATAAATACCAGTATTACAAGATATGAAACATACTGTAGAATCTTAAAGTAAGCTCTTGTAGCTGGATTCAAACTCTGCGGCTTCTGCTTGCAAGGCAGTGCAGTTATCGGGTCAGCAACCTTGGCTCTCCAGATGTTTTAGAACTACATTTCCCATGATGCTTAAGTGTCTTTAAGCTGCCTAAGCATCATGGGAAATGTAGTTCTAAAACATCTGGAGAGCCAAGGTTGCGGACCCCGGGATATAGGCCACTTAAGCATCTTGATACAAATATAAGTATACTATTGCCAAGAATAACAGCAGTAGTACTAGATACAGGGATATTGAAGTATATTCACAAGGAAAATACATTATTGCCCGGCAATAATAAAAGTAAAGCCAGATATGGAAAATACTGTAGTAACCATTTCTAACCACTTCCAATTAAATGATAATAGTGCATGGCAAAAATCAACAGCAATATAAGAAAATACTGTAGGATCCACACACAAGAAGAGTAAACTATTGCACAGCAATAGCAGTAGTACAATTATAGAAATACTGTAGTATCCACTCACAAGTATATTACATGGTAAACAAAACCAAAAATACAAAATGTGGCAAATACTGTAGTATCCATTTTCAAGAAAAGTATACTATTGCACAGCAATAAATAGCAACCGTACAGTAGTACAAAAATAGAAATATGTAGAATATTTTCATAAATACAGTATATATTTCATGGCAATGTTTACTATTAATACAAGATATTGAAAACAATGTAGTATCACACATAAAGAATACTATTGCACAGCAATAAATAGCCATAATTCAGAATTATAAATATGGAAAATACTCTAGTATCTGCTCACAGGTATAATATTGGCAATTACTAACAGTATTATCTGTGACTTTATGCCCTAACAGATTTAAGTTCAGTAATGACAATCTTAAACTGCTCCATATACATGATGGGGACTACACATAATCCATCAAATCTGAGAAAACTTTGCTGATGGTGGAGAACCAACACATAGCAGCATAAAAAAAAAACTTTCTACTTGCCATATTCCTTAGTACACATGAGAGCTGGATAAAATAAAGTAACAATTCTGATTTATATTTATTTTTAAATACACAGTTGTTTGGTGCTCAACGAAAAACCAAAGCCAATGTATCTGTTTACTGAGGAACTAGAGCTAAATAACCAGCTTCAAACAGCTACTAGCAGAACACATAAATGAGAGTAGTCTAATTAAAAAACATACGCAAATACTGCAAAGTCATTTTATGTAAAAATGATCCCTACTAACAGTTTCAATGAAACTAAGTAGGTCCCCCCTGTTCGTGGCTCAGGCACTTTACCCCCAGATTGATTTCGGAAAAATGATAGGTGCCGAGTGACTATGAAGAGTGATCCTATTCACAGATAAGAAGCTAAGAGCACGCTAAATACCGCGTGGCAGGAGAAGTCTACTTCTTCCTGCTGCACCCAGCACCATCTTTGCGCTCCTGTAGAACTGGAGGAGCGCCAAGATGCTGGATGTGGAAAGCTGTTGAGAATCGCAGTAAAATGCACCTTGCTATAAAGCAGCCACAACGCATATTACTTATAAAAATGAATATGTATATACGTACACTCAGAGCACTGGGGAGTCTCTTGATGCAGATGTGGAAAGCCAAAACCTTGTGTGGCGCGAAAAATCCTGAACACACTATATTCTGACTTGTCCATGCTCAGCGTTCAGCCTCTCTCTTCCATTGCACTGGAATAAGGCTCCAGTGCAGATTCGCAATCCTGATGCAGTCTGAAG
Source organism: Bombina bombina (assembly GCF_027579735.1). Taxonomy (NCBI): domain Eukaryota; kingdom Metazoa; phylum Chordata; class Amphibia; order Anura; family Bombinatoridae; genus Bombina; species Bombina bombina. The sequence goes on along the minus strand of NC_069499.1, from coordinate 168,383,988 downwards.
GAGGGCCTGAACATGGAATATGCAGCAGCAATGAGAGTGTAACTCTTTAAAGGGACCGCTATGCCCTATGTGTTAACCCCAGTAATCACACCTGACAGCATCTTAGTACATAAAACAAACATACCCTGAGATATGGGTTATACAAATGAAGTTCGCACAGTAAAATGCCCCAAAACCCATTCTGTGCACTAACACCCTGTGCACAACCTCTATAGTTAGTGATATAGCTGTGGGCTAGACTGCTAGGACAGGCTATGAAATTCACAAGTGTAACTACTGAAAGCCTGTAGACTGTGTTAGGCATATGGGCACTAACCCAGTGATAGTTCCCTCCACTGTAATTACCCCTATGGTGGTCCTAGGACACAGTAGAACGTTCACCCTGTACTGTAAATAATAGCAGAGGATATAGTAAGGGAGTACATCGTCATGGAAAGACAGGAAGAGGCTAAGGAACATCCCAGCGACACAAGTGGCAGGCTTGTGACCATAACTCCATAGAGAAGATTTACATTGCACAGCCAGTATTCTACTATATCCTCTCTTCAAGGAACTATCCATTGAGGGAAAATCAGGGAATTAATATTCCTGAAATTCTTCTAGAAGTCTTGAACACTTCTAGCCTTGCCTGCTCCTTGACGAGGCAAAGAACTACTGGGAGAGAGAGGGACGTAGGAGGGATATTTATAGCTTGGTTGTGGGGTGTCTTTCCCCTCCTCCTGGTAGCCAGGAGATGAATTCCCACCAATAAGGATTTTTCGTGGACTATCACCACCTTAGAAATAAAATGGTTTTATTGGCTTCAGAAACAGGAAAAACACAATTTATGTAAGAACTTACCTGATAAATTAATTTATTTCATATTGGCAAGAGTCCATGAGCTAGTGACGTATGGGATACACAATCCTACCAGGAGGGGCAAAGTTTCCCAAACCTCAAAATGCCTATAAATACACCCCTCACCACACCAACAATTCAGTTTAACAAATAGCCAAGTAGTGGGGTGATAGAAAAAGGAGTAAAAAGCATCAAAAAGAGGAACTGGAAATATAATTGTTCTTTACAAAGAAAAACATAACCACCATAAAAAGGGTGGTTCTCATGGACTCTTACCAATATGAAAGAAATTAATTTATCAGGCAAGTTTTTACATAAATTATGTTTTCTTTCATATAATTGGCAAGAGTCCATGAGCTAGTGACAGCTGACTGAAGAACTTTTCTGCCAAAAACTGCTTCCGAAGAGGCAAATACATCAAAATGGTAGAATTTAGTAAATGTATGCAAAGAAGACCAAGCTGCTTTGCAAATCTGATCAACTGAAGCTTCATTCTTAAAAGCCCACGAAGTGGAAACTGATCTAGTAGAATGAGCTGTGATTCTATGAGGCAGGACCTGACCCGACTCCAAATAAGCCTGATGAATCAGAAGCTTTAACCAGGATGCCAAAGAAATGGAAGAAGCTTTCTGACCTTTCCTAGGACCAGAAAAGACAACAAATAGACTAGAAGTCTTCCTGAAATCTTAAGTAGCTTCAACATATTTCAAAGCTCTTACAACATCCAGAGAATGTAAGGATCTCTCCAAAGAATTCTTAGGATTAGGACACAAAGAGGGAACAACAATTTCCCTATTAATGTTGTTAGAATTCACAACTTTAGGTAAAAACTTAAATGAAGTCCGCAAAACTGCCTTATCCTGATGGAAAATCAGAAAGAGAGACTCACAAGAAAGAGCAGATAACTCGCAAACTCTTCTAGAAGAGATAGCCAAAAGGAACAACACTTTCCAAGAAAGTAGTTTAATATCCAAAGAATACATAGGCTCAAAAGGAGGAGCCTGTAAAGCCTTCAAAAACAAATTGAGGAGAGATTGATTTAATGACAGGCTTGATATGGACCAAAGCCTGCACAAAACAGTGAATATAAGGAAGCTTAGCAATCTTTCTGTGAAATAAAACAGAAAGAGCAGAGATTTGTCCCTTCAAGGTACTTGCAGACAAACCTTTATCCAAACCGTCCTGAAGAAACTGTAAAATTCAAGGAATTCTAAAAGAATGCCAGGAGAACACCATGAAATATAAGTCTTCCAAACTCGATAATACATTTTCCTAGAAACAGATTTACGAGCCTGTAACATAGTATTAATCACTGAGTCAGAGAAATCTCTATGACTAAGCATTCAATTTCCATACCTTCAAATTTAACGATTTGAGATCCTGATGGAAAAACGGTCCATGAGACAGAAGGTCTGGTCTTAAAGGAAGTGGCCAAGGTTGGCAACTGGACATCCGGACAAGATCCGCATATCAAAACCTGTGATGCCATGCTGGTGCTACCAGAAATTCAAACGATTGTTCCATGATGATCTTGGAGATCACTCTTGGAAGAAGAACTAGAGGCGGAAAGATATAAGCAGGTTGGTAAAACCAAGGAACTGCTAACGCATCCACCGACTCCGCCTGAGGATCCCTGGACCTGGACAAGTACCTGGGAAGTTTCTTGTTTAGATGGGAAGCCATCAGATCTATTTCTGGAAGACCCCACATCTGAACAATCTGAAAAAAACACACCTGGATGGAGAGACCACTCCCCCGGATGTAAAGTCTGACGACTGAGATACTCTGCTTCCCAATTGTCTACACCTGGGATATGTACCACAGAAATTAGACAACAGCTGGATTCCACCCAAGAAAGTATCCAATATACTTCTTTCATAGCTAGGGGACTGTGAGTCCCACCCTGATGATTGACATATGCCACAGTTGTGATATTGTCTGTCTGAAAACAAATGAATGGTTCTCTTTTCAACAGAAGTCAAACCTGAAGAGCCCTGAAAATAGTTCTAAAATATTGATTTGTAACCTTGCCTCTTGAGATTTCCAAACCCCTTGTGCTGTGTCAGAGATCTCCAGACAGCTCCCCAACCTGAAAGACTTGCATCTGTTGTGATTACAGTCCAGGTTGGACGAACAAAAGAGGCCCCTTGATCTATACTATGGTGATCTAACCACCAAGTTAGAGAGAGTCGAACATTGGGATTTAAGGATACTAATTGTGATATCCTTGTATAATCCCTGAACCATTGATTCAACATATAAAGCTGAAGAGATCTCATATGAAAACGAGCAAAGGGGATCACGTTCGATGCTGCAGTCATGAGACCTAAAACTTCCATGCACATAGCCACTGAAGGGAATGATTGAGACTGAAGGTTTTGACAAGCTGAAACCAATTTTATTTGTCAGAGTTATAGACACTGAATCTATCTGGAAACCTAAAAAGGTGACCCTTGTCTGAGGAATCAAGGAACGTTTTGGTAAATTGATCCTCCAACCATGTCTTTGAAGAAACAACACTAGTTGATTTGTGTGAGATTCGGGAGAATACAAAAAGACTGAGCTAGTACCAAGATATCGTCCAAATAAGGAAACACGACAAATACCCTGTTCTCTGCTTACAGAGAGTAGGGCACCGAGAACCTTTGAAAAGATTCTTGGAGCTGTCACTAGGCCAAATGGAAGAGCGACAAATTGGTAATGCTGGTCTAGAAAAGAGAATCTCAGAAACCGATAGTGGTCTGGATGAATCAGAATATGAAAATATGCATCCTGTAAGTCTATCGCGGACATATAATGACCTCGCTGAACAAAAGGCAGAATAGTCCTTATAGTCACCATTAACAATTCAAAATTTTCAGATCCAGAACTGGCCTGAATGAATTTTCTTTTTTTGGGACAATGAATAGATTTGAATAAAACCCCAGACCCTGTTCCTGAAACGGAACTGGTATGATTACCCCGAAAGCTCTAGATCTGAAACACACTTCAGAAAAGCCTGAGCCTTCACTGGATTTGCTGGAACGTGTGAGAGAAAAAAAATCTTCTCACAGGAGGTCTTACTCTGAAACCTATTCGATACCCTTGAGAGACAATACTCTGAATCCATTGATTTTGGACAGAATCCGCCCAAATGTTTCGGAAAAAATTTAATCTGCCTCCCACCAGCTGAGCTAAAATGAGGGCCGCACATTCATGCGGACTTGGGGGCTGGCTTTGGTTTCTTAAAAGGCTTGGATTTATTCCAACTTGAAGGTTTCCAATTGGAACGAGATTCTTTGGGGGAAGGATTGGCTTTCTGTTCCTTATTCTGTCGAAAAGAACGAAAACGATTCGAAGCTTTAGATATACCCTTAGATCTTTTATCCTGAGGTAAAAAAAAACTCCCTTCCCCACAGTGACAGTTGAAATAATTGAATCCAACTGAGAACCAAATAAACTGTTACCTTGGAAAGAAAGAGATAGTAATCTAGACTTAGATACCATGTCAGCATTCCAATATTTGAACCACAAAGCTCTTCTAGCTAAAATAGCTAAAGACATAGATTTAACATCAATATTGATGAAATCAAAAATAGCATCACAGATAAAATGATTAGCATGTTGAAGCAAGCGAACAATGCTAGACAAATCAGAATCTGTTTCCTGTTGTGCTAAACTTTCCAACCAAAAAAGTTGATGCAGCTGCAACATCAGCCATGGATATAGCAAACCTAAGAATGTAGCCAGAAAATAAATAAGCTTTCCTTATACAAGATTCAAGTTTCCTATCTAAAGGGTCCTTAAAAGAAGTACTATCTTCCATAGGAATAGTAGTACGTTTGGCAAGAGTAGAAATAGCCCCATCAACGTTGGGAATTTTTTCCCAAAACTCCAATCTAATTGCTGGCAAATGATACAACTTTTTAAACCTAGAAGAAGGAATAAAATAAGTACCAGGCCTATTCCATTCCTTTGAAATCATATCAGAAATATCAGGAACTGGAAAAACCTCTGGTGTAACCACAGGAGGTTTATAAACAGAATTTAACCGTTTACTAGTTTTAATATCAAGAGGACTAGTTTCCTCAATAAATTTTATATTTTATATTCTATTTTATATTGGTCTTGCAGAATATGTTTTTACTGTAACTATTTGCTTTTTAATCTATTATTTGCACATGGATCCATGATTACTGTTTTTAATATTCTATTTTATATTTGTAACTAGATGGTGTATTAAATTATTTTTGCATACCCACGTATTCCACTCCTTCCACCTTAGCCTCCGATCAGGTTGGCGCCTGGGGACACTCCTATTTCTTTATCTTATCTTTTGGTGATAGCTAGGGATCACCTCCTCCGGGCCTATAGGTGTATATTGGCGCTGAAGTAGATACTTGTTTTCCATTTCCTCAATATCCAAAGTAATCAACACCTCTTTTAACAAGGAACGAATATACTCCATCTTAAAGAGATAAGTAGATTTGTCAGTGTCAATATCTGAGGTAGGATCTTCTGAACCATATAGATCTTCATCTGAGGAGGATAATTCAGTATGTTGTCGGTCATTTGAAATTTCATTAACCTTATGAGAAGTTTTAAAAGACCTTTTACGTTTATTAGAAGGCAGAATAGCAGACAAAGCCTTCTGAATCGCATCAGCAATAAAATCTTTTATATTCACATTACATTAGATGTTGAAGGAACAACAGGCATTGTACTAGTACTGATGGTATCTGCATGTAAAAGCTTATCATCACAACTGTTACATACTACAGCTGGAGATATAATCTCTGCTAATTTACAACAGATAAACTTAGCTTTGATAGAACTGTTATCAGGCAGCAGGGTTCCAACAGTGGTTTCTGAGACAGGATCAGATTAAGACAGCTTGCAAATGTAAGAAAAAAACAACATATAAAGCAAAATTATCAATTTCCATATATGGCAGTTTCAGGAATGGGAAAAAAATGCAAACAGCATAGCCCTCTGAGCCTAAAAAAGGCAAGAGGCATATAGGAAGTGGGATTTAAATAATTAAATTATTTGGCGTCAAGTATGACGCACAACGCAAAATGAAATTTTTTGGTGCTAACAACATCCGGAAATGATGCAATGCGCGTCATGGCAGACGCAACCTTGTGCAAGGAATCATGGCATCAACTAAGACGCCAGAAATGACGAATTTGCATCACCGAACGTACCTTCGCGCCAAAAATGACACATAATGAAATAAATATTAGTATTTTGCAACCTCGCAAGCCTAATTTTTGCCCGCGAAAAAAAATGAAAAAGCAGCCAATTTGAATAAAAGACTATACCCCAGGTAATAAAAAATAACTTCCTAAATATGTTTCCCAATTTTGAAACGGATAGTCTGCAAAAGGAAATATACATAAACCTGACTCATGGCAAATATAAGTACATTACATATATTTAAAACTTTATAGTAATACATAAAGTGCCAAACCATAGCTGAGAGTGTCTTAAGTAATGACACCCATCCACATATAGCAGATAGCTAAAACAGTACTGAAGCAGTATCAGTGGAGGTAATGGAATATGAGAGTATATCGTCAATTTGAAAAGGGAGGTAGGAGATGAATCTCTATGACCGATAACAGAGAACCTTTGAAAAGATTTCCCGTGAGGAAAACCATAGAATCAATAAGTGATACTCTCATCACATCCCTCTGACAAACACTGTACTCTGAGAGGAATCGGGCTTCAAAATGCTGAGAAACGTATATCACAGAAGAAAATCAAGCACAAACTTACTTCACCACCTGCATAGGGAGGCAAAGTTAGTAAAACTGAATTGTGGGTGTGGTGAGGGCTGTATTTATAGGCATTCTGAGGTTTTAAAAACTTTGCCCCTCCTGGTAGGATTGTATATCCCATACGTCACTAGCTCATGGACTCTTGCCAATTACATGAAAGAAATAATCAATTAAGGTCTAGGTTTTAACTAATTAAAATTTTTATGGGGCTGTTCATCCTCTACTCCCAGAGTCTCTTTAACAGATTTAATGAAATCATATAAGGCAGAAGAATCAAAGGTGAGCCAATGACGAGATCTATATGTGCAGCCACCAATCAACATCTGGCTCCCAATAGTGCTTTTCTGCTGGTGAGAAAACCTAGGTATGCTTTTCAATAAAACGGTTCCAAGAGAACAAAGTAAATTTGATAAAAAGTCAATTGAAAAGTTTTTTAATGTTGCTTTCTGTGTGTGAATCACAAATTTTTTATTTTGACTTTACTGTCCTTTCAAAGGTTTAGAATATCTATGTAAAAACGTAAAAAAGATATTGCAGCAAAATGGCACATATAATTCATATCTAATCTAGAAACTGGGACAGGCAGAAAACTTTAAACCTCCCAGCAAGCACCAAACTAACATACACCTTAAGTCATTCTACCTGCATATCTGGAGCTAGTAAATAGACAGTGCAACAGGAGCAAACAGAAGAAAATTAGTTATGTGGCTCAAGAGTAGAATTCTCTCTTGCACAATAATGTTAAAACTGAAATATCTCTGTGGCCACAGTCTTGCCAATGACATGAGGCGGCCACCATATATCACTTGCAATTTCATCTCAACAACAACACTGCTGCCAGTTGCCCTCACAGACATCCCTAACACTAACGCTAGCAGTGTGCTACTGACTTTTCTTGGTTCCTAGAGGTAAACTCTATCCCTAACCATTACTTGAGATGGGTGACTCGCAGCACTGAAACATGTAAAATGTCAAGGATGACATTACACTTGAGTGTCCCTGACACTGCTGCAGCAGTACTGATGTGGTCAACATTTCGATATCTGCTATAGGGCCAGATTTAATTTATGCTGAGGCACACAAGTCACTGTGAGTCCCACAGCATGGGCTTCATGCACCAAAACATAAATATCTATGGGACCATTTCTTCATCCTATCCTGAGAGGATGTGGTTTTCCTCCTACCACCCGGCAAATGTCGGTCTTTGTTGGACATTATGAAAAATGTGCACTTGTTATTTGTAAGTAGCGCATAGCCTTTACATTTTAGGTGCACAACTTACAGGAAGAAGATGAAGCATTTGTTCCCCATATTTATGCTGCTCCCTGTCCTCATGCAACCAACTGCATGAGAGTAGAGATACTCAATCCAGTCGAATGAGTGATTTTCATCCTCCAACTTTAAGTTGGTGGAGAAGGCTTATGAAGCAGAGGTTTAAACAGCTGCTTCATAAATATTAGTTCATCCGGGGTTTTGTCCAATGACAAATCAGTCTCTTTACGTTTAATCAAAGCTACAACTTGCACTACTTTATTCTAAATAGGTAGAAATAATAAAATTAATAAATTTAATAAAATAATAAAAGTATTTCTAAATACTCAAAGACACAAGACTAATTTAGCCACAAGCTCTAAATATGAAATTACAAGAATATGCACCTAAAAATATGTTTCCAATAGTAGCTTTTGCACAACAAATATTGTTTGTTCTTGGTATTTTCTAACCTAAATACAAGAAATAAATAGAATTATGTTTCTATATGACACACGACTTACCTCTAAGGATAATAATACTTGTATAGTTTCTTTTGGCAGATCTACCTAAAAGGAATGAGCAAGGAAATGGTTAAGAAAACATTTTATTTTTTGTTTTGTAAAATATTACTAGAAATATAAAATACCAAAAATGTAAAGAAAAAAAACTGTTATAATATAATTATAGGAAAATATAATTCCCTTAAGAATCAATTTCCTGTCTGCTCTGTAGGATTTTGGCACTCTAAGGCCTCTTAAAGAGAAAAAGGAAATTTCCCACAAAGGGGTTAAACAGACAGAGTCCTCTCTGCACCAACAATTTACTTCTGGAGCTGAACACTGAGGCTGATATAATCAGGGGCGGCATACGTGCATAGCCACCAATCAAACCCTGTGTTCAGCTCAGGATCAGCAGTGCACTTCTAGTCTAGAACCTTTGCAGGGTTAAACACATGGTACCATTGAAGGATATTAGAGCGTTTTATTATTCCTCCTTGAGCAGGTACACATCAACAAAATAATGTGAAACAAAAAATAAATAATCTGATTGATGTTTTACTTGAGTTTTGTTCATAATAGTAATAGATAGTAATACATATTAGAAAACACAGGATCTAAATCCTGTGAGTATGTACAGTTCTTCTGAGGTAGCACTAAGCAACTCCTGTGGAAAACTCAGTTTGTTGACTCAGAGGTAAAGCCGGTATGAAATATTTATTAATATATTTCTAATTATTATTATTTTTTTAAAACATAAACCATTAGCGCTCTCACTATTTAAACCTTTACCATCACTTTAACGTGGCATTTTTTTTTTATTGCTCTCGTCCTGACAAATAGAGAAAACTCTAGAAAGTGTAATTTGTAGTATAAGTTCATCCAAAAAAACAGGAAAATCAACATATCAATAGTGTTGTGTTTATTTTAGCATGTAAAATACTCACTGCCAAAATTTCTATTTCACTATTTCTCTGCTGGAAATTTGTCATAAATGTCTGAAGTTTTGAAATGACCTGAAAATGAGAATAAACATTATTGTATTGTAATCCAACTACATTATTTACTCATAAGTATTAAAGTTACACATAAAAGTCAAATCGCTAATAAAACAAAACCATTTTTATAGAAATCTTTTATTGTTTGTAAAAGTATTGTGAAACTAGCAATTGTTTGCTTTAGGCTAAACTGCCAGAAACAGACTAATTCAAAATAAACGTGTAAATAATCAGAATTTACATATCTAGTTTCATAGTGGTTGGACAGAAAACCCTCAGCGTTAAACAAACATCACCTTTTTAGGTGGACATACGTCGTCTTCCATGTTTATTAAAAGGCAGTACTGAAATGTAGGGAAGCTTGGTGAGTGCTACCTTATGGGGCATAAAACACTAATTACTAGACTTCTGTAGTCTTGCAATGTTAGAGCCGGTCATTTTTCATCTATAATGGCCTTTTAAAGGGATAGAAAGGCCACAATTTAAATTAATTGAAAAAGCAAAAATGCTTCTAGTAAAAGCTACTGTTTTTCAATGGTATACACATATTCTGTAAGGGCCAGTGCACCAGTATTCCAACACCACACGTTATTACAAAAGTGATTCTATTTAAAAATGAAATGCACCAATGGTTGGACAGAAAACCCTCAGCGTTAAACAAACATCACCTTTTTAGGTGGACATACGTCGTCTTCCATGTTTATTAAAAGGCAGTACTGAAATGTAGGGAAGCTTGGTGAGTGCTACCTTATGGGGCATAAAACACTAATTACTAGACTTCTGTAGTCTTGCAATGTTAGAGCCGGTCATTTTTCATCTATAATGGCCTTTTAAAGGGATAGAAAGGCCACAATTTAAATTAATTGAAAAAGCAAAAATGCTTCTAGTAAAAGCTACTGTTTTTCAATGGTATACACATATTCTGTAAGGGCCAGTGCACCAGTATTCCAACACCACACGTTATTACAAAAGTGATTCTATTTAAAAATGAAATGCACCAATGCACATTTAAAATTTAAACTTTTCTATCCCTTTAAGGGGAAATATTACAGCATGTTATCCCTTTAGGCAACTGACACTATTGAACTTCCAGATAGGGAAAGTCCACTCCTTCATCCCTTACTGTTGGGAAATACAACACTTGGCCACCAGGAGGAGGCAAAGACACCCCAGCCTCCCACTTCCTCATTACCCCAGTCATTCTGCCGAAGGAACAAGGAAAAGTAGGAAAAACATTAGGGTATAAATGGTGCTAGAAGAATAAATTAAATAATAGGGGACCGCCCATAGACAAGAAAAAACGGTCGGGGGCTGTGGACTCTTCCTATCCAGAAGGAAAGGAATTTATCTGGTAAGCATAAATTATGTTTTCCTTCCTAAGATAGGGAGAGTCCACGGCTTCAATCCTTACTGTTGGGAAAACTATACCCAAGCTCCAGAGGACACTAAATGAATAACGGGAGGGAACAAAAAGGAAGAGGCGGACCCTATTCTGATTCCACCACAGCCTGCAAAACTATTCTCCCGAAAGCTGCTTCAGCCAAAGCAAAAATATCAAACTTTTGAAAAAGTATGTAAGGAGGATCAGGTAGCCGCCTTACAAATCTTATCCATAGAGGCCTCGTTCTTAAAGGGACACTGAACCCCAATTTTCATGATTCAGATAGAGCATACAATTTTAAGCGACTTTCTAATTTACTATTATGAAATTTTCTTCGTACTCTTGCTATCTCAATTTGAAAAAGAAGGCATCTAAGCAAAGGAGCCAGACAATTTTTGGTTCAGACACTGGACAGCACTTGTTTACTGGTGGGTGAATTTATCCACCAATCAGCAACAACCCATGTTGTTCACCAAAAATGGGCCAGCATCTAAACTTATATTCTTGCTTTTCAAATAAAGATACTAAGAGAATGAAGAAAATGTGATAATAGGAGTAAATTAGAAAGTTGCTTAAAATTGCATGCTCTATCTGAATCACGAAAGAAAAAAAAATTGGGTTCAGTGTCCCTTTAAAGGCTCAAGAGGAAGCCACTGCTCTAGTGGAATGAGACGTTATCCTTTCAGGAGGACGATGTGCCGCTGTCTCATAAGCAAAGTGGATGACACTCCTTAACCAAAAAGATAGGGAAGTCGAAGTAGCCTTCTGCCCCTTACATTTCCCCGAATAGACAACAAATAAAGAGAAAGATTGTCTAAACTCCTAAGTAGCCTGAAGATAGAACTTCAAGGTGTGAACCACATACAAATTGTGAAGTAAGCGTTCCTTCGATGAAGAAGGATTAGGACACAAGGAAGGAACCACAATCTCCTGATTGATGTTGCGATCTGACACAACCTTAGGAAGAAAACCTAATTTAGTACGTAAAACTGCCTTATCTGCAAAATCAGATCAGGGGGCTCACATTGCAAAGCAGAAATCTCAGAAACTCTGCTCGCAGAGGCAAAAGCCAATAAAAAGAGAACCTTCCAAGATAGCAATTTAATGTCAACGGAATGCAGAGGCTCAAACGGAACCTGTTGCAAAACCTGAAGAACAAGATTTAGGCTCCAAAGAGAAGCCCCAGATCTAAACACAGGTCTGATCCTAATCAAAGCCTTACCAAAGGACTGCATGCCTGGATGCTCAGCTATTCACTTGTGCAATAAAACCGACAGGGCCGAAATCTGTCCCCTCAGGGAACTAGCAGAAAGGCCCTTCTCCAGCCCATCCTGGGGAAAAGATAAGATCCTGGCAACTTTAACTCTGTGCCAGCAAAAAAACAGAATTTATGCTTACCTGATAAATTTCTTTCTTTTGCGATGTACCGAGTCCACGGATTCATCCTAACTTGTGGGATATTGTCCTTCCTGACAGGAAGTAGCAAAGAGAGCACCACAGCAGAGCTGTCTATATAGCTCCCCCCTTAACTCCACCCCCCAGTCATTCGACCGAAGGCCAAGGAAGAAAAGGAGAAACTATAAGGTGCAGAGGTGACTGAAGTTTACATAAAAAATACTATCCGTCTTGAATAGACAGGGCGGGCCGTGGACTCGGTACATCGCAAAAGAAATTTATCAGGCAAGCATAAATTCTGTTTTCTTTTGCAAGATGTACCGAGTCCACAGATTCATCCTAACTTGTGGGATACCAATACCAAAGCTTTAGAACACGGATGAAGGGAGGGACAAGACAGGAACCTAAACGGAAGGCACCACTGCTTGCAAAACCTCTCTCCCAAAAATAGCCTCCGAAGAAGCAAAAGTATCAAATTTGTAAAATTTGGAAAGGTATGAAGCAAAGACCAAGTCGCAGCCTTACAAATCTGTTCAACAGAAGCATAATTTTTAAAAGCCCATGTGGAAGCCACCGCTCTAGTGGAGTGAGCTGTAATTCTTTCAGGAGGCTGCTGTCCAGCAGTCTCATAAGCCAAACGGATGATGCTTTTCAGCCAAAAGGAAAGAGAGGTAGCCGTAGCCTTTTGACCTCTACGCTTTCCAGCATAGACAACAAACAAAGAAGATGATTGGCGAAAATCTTTGGTTGCCTGCAAATAAGACTTCAAGGCACGAACCACGTCCAAGTTGTGCAATGGACGGTCCTTCTTAGAAGAAGGATTAGGACACAGAGAAGGAACAACAATTTCCTGATTGATATTCCTGTTAGAAACAACCTTAGGGAGGAACCCAGGTTTGGTACGCAAAACCACCTTATCAGCATGGACAACAAGATAAGGAGAGTCACATTGTAATGCAGATAGTTCAGAAACTCTTCGAGCTGAAGAGATAGCAACTAGAAACAGAACTTTCCAAGATAGAAGCTTAATATCTATGGAATGCATGGGTTCAAACGGAACCCCCTGAAGAACTTTAAGAACTAAATTGAGACTCCATGGCGGAGCAACAGGTTTAAACACAGGCTTAATTCTAACTAAAGTCTGACAAAAAGCCAGAACGTCTGGGACATCTGCCAGACGCTTGTGCAACAGAATAGACAAAGCAGATATATGTCCCTTTAAGGAACTAGCGGACAATCCTTTCACCAATCCTTCTTGGAGAAAAGACAAAATCCTAGGAATCCTGATCTTACTTTATGAGTAGACTTTGGATTCACACCAAAAAAGATATTTACGCCATATATTATGATAGATCTTCCTGGTTACAGGCTTTCGAGCCTGAATCAAGGTATCTATGACCGACTCAGAGAAACCCCGCTTTGATAAAATCAAGCGTTCAATCTCCAAGCAGTCAGTTGCAGAGAAATTAGATTTGGATGCTTGAATGGACCTTGAATCAAAAGGTCCCGTCTCAGTGGCAGAGTCCATGGTGGCAGAGATGACATGCCCACCAGGTCCTGCATACCAAGTCATGCGTGGCCACGCAGGCGCTATCAAAATCACAGAAGCTCTCTCCTGTTTGATTTTGGCAATCAGACGCGGAAGGAGAGAGAATGGTGGAAACACATAAGCCAGGTTGAACGACCAGGGTACTGCTAGAGCATTTATCAGTACTGCCTGAGGATCCCTTGACCTGGATCCGTAACTAGGAAGTTTGGCGTTCTGACGAGACGCCATCAGATCCAATTCTGGTGTGCCCCATAGCTGAACCAGTTGAGCAAACACCTCCGGATGGAGCTCCCACTCCCCCGGATGAAAAGTCTGACGACTTAGAAAATCTGCCTCCCAGTTCTCTACCCCTGGGATATAGATCGCTGATAGATGGCAAGAGTGAGTCTCTGCCCATCAGATTATCCTGAAAACTTCTATCATCGCCAAGGAACTCCTTGTTCCCCCCTGACGATTGATATAAGCTACAGTCGTGATGTTGTCCGACTGAAAACTGATGAATCCGGCCGAAGCCAGCTGAGGCCACGCCTGAAGAGCATTGAATATCGCTCTTAATTCCAGAATATTTATCGGTAGGAGGGCCTCCTCCTGAGTCCACAAACCCTGTGCTTTCAGGGAATTCCAGACTGCACCCCAGCCCAGTAGGCTGGCGTCCGTCGTCACAATAACCCACGCTGGCCTGCGGAAACACATTCCCCTGGACAGGTGATCCTGTGACAACCACCAAAGAAGAGAGTCTCTGGTCTCTTGATCCAGATTTATCTGAGGAGATAAATCTGCATAATCCCCATTCCACTGTTTGAGCATGCATAGTTGCAGTGGTCTGAGATGCAAGCGAGCAAACGGAACTATGTCCATTGCCGCTACCATAAGTCCAATTACCTCCATACACTGAGCCACTGACGGACGAGGAATGGAATGAAGAGCTCAGCAGGTGGTTAAAATCTTTGATTTCCTGACCTTCGTCAGAAATATTTTCATGTCCACCGAATCTATCAGAGTTCCCAGGAATGGAACTCTTGTGAGAAGAATAAGATGAGATCTTAGAAAGGCCAACACTAAGTCCGTGTGAGACTTGGCAAGTTGGAAAGACGACGCTTGAATTAAGATGTCGTCTAGATAAGGCGCCACTGCTATGCCCCTCGGCCTTAGGACCGCCAGAAGGGACCCTAGCACCTTTGTGAAGATTCTTGGCGCCCTGGCCAACCTGAAGGGAAGAGCCAGAAACTGGTAATGCATGTCCAGAAAGGCAAACCTGAGGAACTGGTGATGATCTTTGTGGATAGGAATGTGTAAATACGCATCCTTTAGATCCACGGTAGTCATATATTGACCCTCCTGGATCATTGGTAAAATAGTCCGAATGGTCTCCATCTTGAAGGATGGAACTCTTATGAATTGGTTTAGGATCTTGAGATCTAGAATTGGTCTGAAGGTTCCCTCTTTTTTTGGGAACCACAAACAGATTGGAGTAGAAACCTTGCCCCTGAGAAAGATGGAACCTCCCCCTTGGAGGAGAATCTTTGAAATCTAGCAGATACCCCTGGGTTACAATTTCTACGGCCTAGGAGTCCTGAACGTCTCTTGCCCAGGCCTGAACAAAGAGAGAAAGTCTGCCCCCTACTTGATCCGGTCCCGGATCGGGGGCTACCCCTTCATGCTGTCTTAGTGGCAGCAGCAGGCTTTTTGGCCTGTTTACCCTTGTTCCAAACCTGGTTAGATCTCCAGGTTGGCTTGGATTGAGCAAAGTTCCCCTCTTGCTTTGCAGCAGGGGAAGAGGAAGCGGGACCACCCTTGAAGTTTCGAAAGGAACGAAAATTATTTTGTTTGGTCCTTGTCTTATTTGACTTATCCTGAGGGAGGGCATGACACTTCCCTCCAGTGATGTCTGAAATGATCACAGTGCAGGCCCGAAAAGGGTCTTACCTTTGAAAGGGATGGTCAAAAGCTTAGATTTAGATGACACATCAGCTGACCAGGACTTAAGCCATAATGCTCTTCACGCTAAAATGGCAAAACCTGAATTCTTTGCCGCTAACTTAGCAAGATGAAAAGCGGCGTCTGTAATAAAAGAATTAGCCAACTTAAGGGCCTTAATTCTGTCCAAAATATCATCTAGTGGGGTCTCCATCTGAAGAGCCTCTTCTAGAGCCTCAAACCAAAAAGCAGCTGCAGTGGTTACCGGAACAATGCACGCTATAGGTTGAAGAAGAAAACCCTGATGAACAAAAATTTTCTTTAGGAGACCCTCTAACTTTTTATCCATAGGATCAATGAAAGCACAACGGTCTTCAATAGGTATAGTTGTACACTTAGCCAGAGTAGAAATAGCTCCCTCCACCTTAGGGACCGTCTGCCACGAGTACTTTATGGTGTCAGAAATGGGGAACATTTTCTTAAAAACAGGAGGGGGAGCAAACGGAATATCTGGTCTATCCCACTCCTTAGTAACAATGTCCGAAATCCTCTTAGGGACCGGAAAAACATCAGTGTAAACAGGAACCTCTAAATATTTGTCCATTTTACACAATTTCTCTGGAAAGACAATAGGGTCACAATCATCCAGAGTAGCTAAAACCTCCCTGAGCAATAATCGGAGGTGCTCTAGCTTAAATTTAAATGCCGTCATATCTGAATCTGTCTGAGGGAACATCTTTCCTGAATCAGAAATCTCTCCCTCAGACAGCAAATCCCTCATCCCTACCTCAGAACATTGTGAGGGAATATCGGATACGGCAACTAAAGCATCAGAAGGCTCAGCATTTGTTCTTAACCCAGAGCTACTGCGCTTCCCTTGCAACCCAGGCAGTTTAGATAAAACCTCTGTGAGTGTAGTATTCATAACTGAAGCCATATCTTGCAAGGTGAAAGAATTAGACGCACTAGAAGTACTTGGTGTCGCTTGTGCGGGCGTAACTGGTTGTGACACTTGGGGAGAACTAGACGGCAAAACCTGATTTACTTCTGTCCGAGAATCATTTAATGCCAAATTCTTATAAGTCAAAATATGCTGTTTGCAATTTAGAGACATATCAGTACAATTGGGACACATTCTTAGAGGGGGTACCACAATGGCTTCTAAACAAATTGAACAATGAGATTCCTTAGTGTCAGACATGTTTAACAGGCTAGTAAAGAAGCAAGCAAGCTTAGAAAACACTTTATTTAATGAAAAAAACACAATTTGCAAAAACGGTACTGTACCTTTAAGAGAAAAAAAGGCATACACAAACTGCAAAACAGGTTAAAATTGCTTCAAAAATTCCGAAATTTTAACAGTGTACCCATTAAGCTTTAGAAGGATTGCACCACAAGTAAAAAATCAATAGACCCCCAAATGAAAAAAAACGGATTGATAATTGTCTAAAACCGGTTAAAAACCCCTAAAGCACATTGCCACAGCTCTGCTGTGGCCCTACCTGCCCCTAGGAAGCGATAATCTGGGGTTTAAAGCTTCAATTAGTCCCTCAGAAGACTATCAGGACCTCAGGAGAAGTTGCTTGCTGCTTGTAAATGTAGGCCCCACCCACCTCACTCGATGTTGCTGGGGCCTACACAAAACTAACAAACCCTGCCTGAAAGCCATGTGGGTTATAAACAACCCCAAAGAACCCTCAAGCAAATGTCCCATAAAACAGAAAACGTTACTCCCAGACACAAAAACGTTTGTCCCAAATTCACATAAACTGAGTGGCCACAAAAAATTAACCCTTTATGCAAGCTAGTAAAAAATCTCTGATAACACTAGGATTACTGCTTACCCTTCCCCTAATGGGGACACTGTCAGCCTTTCTGAGTTAACACAGTCTCTACAGAAAATATGACTGAACATACCTCATTGCTGTATAGCAAGAAATCGTTCCTCACACTGAAGTTTTCCTGTACTCCTCAGCTTCTGTGGGAACAGCAGTGGCCCTTAGTTACAAATGCTAAGATCATCATCCTCCAGGAAGAAATCTTCATCTATGTCCTGCCTGAGAGTAAATAGTACAACACCGGTACCATTTAAAAATGACAAACTCTTGATTGAAGATAAAATAAAACTAACAGTTTAACACCTCTTCTCTTTACCCTTCCTGCTTAGAGCCAGCAAAGAGAATGACTAGGGGGTGGAGTTAAGGGGGGAGCTATATAGACAGCTCTGCTGTGGTGCTCTCTTTGCTACTTCCTGTCAGGAAGGACAATATCCCACAAGTTAGGATGAATCCGTGGACTCGGTACATCTTGCAAAAGAAAACACGCCCTTCACACCAGAATAAGTAAGTCCTCCACACCTTGTGGTAGATACGCCGAGTAACTGGTTTACAAGCTTGAATAAGAGCATCAATGACACTCTCAGAGAAACCTCTCTTGGCTAAGACTAATTTCCACGCAGTCAGCCTCAGAGAATCTAGATTTTAATGAACAATGGACCTTGTATCAGCAGGTCTCTGCGACAAGGTAACTTCCACGGAGGAGATGAGGACATCCCCACTAGATCCGCGAACCATGTCCTTCGCGGCCACAACGGAGCAATCAGGATTACCGATACCCGCTCCTGCTTGATGCGGACAAACACTTCACGAAGAAGCGGTAATGGAGGAAAAAGATATACGAGTTTGAACCTCCAGGGCACTGCTAGTGCATCTATTAGATCCGCTTGGGGATACCTCGACCCGTACCTGGGTAGCTTGGTATTGAGACGGGATGCCATGAGATCTCTGGCGTCCCCCACTTTCTGCATATCTCTGCAAACACCTCAGTATGGAGAGACCATTCACCTGGATGGAAGGATTGCCTGCTGAGAAAATCCTCCGCCCGCTCCAGAATCTGATATACTTTCTTCATCGCCAAGGAACTTCTCGTTCCCCCCCGATGGTTGATGTAAGCGACCGAGGTTATATTGTCTTATTGGAATCTGATAAACTGGGACGAACCCAGAAGTGGCCAAGCCTTCAAGGCCTTGAAAACTGCCCGAAGTTCCAAAATATTGACTAGGAGTGAGGACTCCTCCTGAGTCCACAACCCCTGTTGCCTTCCTGGCACCCCAAACAGCGCCCCATCCGGATAGGCCTGCATCCATAGTCACAATCTCCAAGGATGGTCTTAAGAAGCATGTCCCTCGGGACAGATTATCTGGACAGAGCCACCAAGAGAGCGATTCTCTTGACCGGCTGTCTAATACAATCTGTTAAAACAGATCTGAATGATCGCCGTTCCACTGTCCCAGCATGCACTGTTGCAAAGGTCTGAGACGGAACCTGGCAAAAGGAATGATGTCCATGCAGGACATTGAGACCAATCACCTCCATACACTGAGCCACAGAGGGACTCAAGGAGGCCTGGAGGGCAAGACATGCCTAAGTTAGCTTGCAATGTCTCTGGTCTTTTAGAAATATCCTCATGGATATGGAGTCTATTATAGTACCCAGGAATTCCACCCTGGTACTTGGGATAAGAGAACTCTTTTCCAAGGTTATCTTCCATCCATGTGATCAAAGAAGACTGAGAAGGGACTCAGAGAATGGGGCTACTGCAATACCCTGAGTTCTGGCAACGGCTAGAAGAGCCCCTAGAACCTTCATAAAGATTCTTGGAGCAGCAGCTAGGCCAAACAGAAGGGCAATGAACTGGAAGTGCTGGTCCTGGGATGCAAACCTCAGGAACTGAAAGTGTTCCCTGTGGATTGGAACATGAAGGTAAGCGTCCTTCAGATCTATAGTGGTCATAAAACTGGCCTTCCTGAATTAAAGGAAGGATGGACCTTATCTCCATCTTGAAGGAAGGGACACTGAGAAATTTGTTTAAGCACTTTAGGTCCAGAATTGGGCGGAAAGTTCCCTCCTTCTTTGGGACCACGAAAAAGTTTGAATAAAACCCCAAACTTCTTTCTTCGATAGGCACCAGGGCAACAACTCCTAAGGAGGATAGATCCCGAACGCACCCTCTTTTCTGGTCTGGTAGACAGATTCAAGAGAAGGAATCTGCCCCATGGTGGATGAGATTTGAAGCCTATCTTGTATCCATGAGATACAACCTCCAGGACTCATGGATCCTGTATGTCCTTGAACCAGGTGTCTGAAAAAAGAGACAGTCTGCTCCCTACATGATCCAATCCCGTATCGGGGGCCACCTCTTCATCCCGATTTGTTTTCGTCGGGCTTCTTATTCTGCTTGGATTTATTCCAGGACTGAGCCGTCTTCCAAGTACTCTTGAGGTTTCTCAGGCTTGAAGGGGGATTGTTGTCGTTGAGATTTGTCAGAACCAAAGGAATGAAAATGAGAAGATTGTCGTCCCTTAGACTTGTTCTTCTTATCTTGCGGTAGGAAGGCACCCTTGCCTCCGGTAACCGTATAAATAATGGAGTCCAGGCCTGGACCAAATAAAATCTTTCCCTTGAAGAGAAGAGAAAGGAGTCTGGACTTAGAAGTCATATAAGCAGACCAAGACTTCAACCAGCGGGCTAGGACCACAAAGCCAGAGGCCTTTGCATTTAGGCAAATAATTTGCATGTTCACATCTGATAAAAGAATTAGCAATTCTCAGAGCTTTAATTCTGTCTTGAATATCCTCGAGGGGAGACGGTACCTCAATGAGTTCCGACAAAGAGTCACACCAGTAGGTAGGCGCTCTGGTAACCGTAGCAACTGCAGCCGCCGGTTGAAGCAAAAATCCTGTATGTTGAAACATCTTTCTCAGAAAGGTTTCTATTTTCTTATCCATCAGCTCTCTGAACGAAGAACTATCCTCAAGAGGTATAGTAGTATGTTTAGCAAGCATAGAGATAGCACCTTTATACTCCCAATGGCTGGGGCACTCACCTCCTAGACCCAGACAGTTAACAGAGGAAACGCTCTTCTCAGGTTCAAGTCTCAGCCGGAATGGAGGAAATGAACATAAACTCCCTGTTATTACAAGTACAGCAAGTAATAGGAGCTGTGCAACACTTTCATAAACAAAAGTGAAACTTAAAAGTGAAACCTGTTTTTTCCAGCCAAAAACACACAGCCTATCAGTCCAGGAAAAAAATCACCCAAAGCAGCATGTAAATAATGAATACACTGATTAATTAACCCCAACTGTTCAATAAATCCCCTTCAGAGGATATTAACCCTGAATTCTATCAAGGTATAAAGGAGCCACACTGTGACCCTGTTATAGCGTTTTATGTGTAAAAATTGAAACAATCTTACCTCCAGGATCATGCTGTGGAACAAAACACAGCCTCTCAAGTGTGACAGTCTTATAGCAGCGCTCCTGACATGGATTTGAGTGAGAGAAAGCAGGCAGTTAAACTCGTTAACACTGATTGCTTAGGAGCTGTAAGCATTAGTCTGGATGGTTTTGCAGAAAAACTTTCCCTGCATCTCCAGACTCTAACTTTCATCAATACTCTCACAAAACTCCAGTCCTATCTCGAAGGGCAGATGCTCTTTTTCAGGACTCTCCGAATCTTCTGAAACTTCTCCGTCACCTCCTAACGTGACGAAAGGCAAAGAATGACTGGGGTAATGAGGAAGTGGGAGGGATATTTAAGCCTTTGGCTGGGCTGTCTTTGCCTCCTCTTGGTGGCCAGGTGTTGTATTTCCCAACAGTAAGGAATGAAGCCGTGGCCTCTCCCTATCTTAGGAAGGAAACAAAGAATTTCAACATCATGGACAGATTATCTTCAGTGATTCAGCTCATAAATAAATAAAAAATTCAGTTCTGAATTTAACAGATTACAGTCAAATAACCTTATGTGATTACTTATAAACGGATAACCTTATTATTACATGTCACGGTAGCATGAGAGAGAGCAGTTATTAGAATTATTGTAGTTTTGTGTTAGGGAGGGAGTAAAAAAAAAAGAATTTATAATTAATTTCCTGCACTCTAGAGGAAACGGATGCTTTTGAGTGGTTAAGGAAAACTCTATTCAATTCTTTTTCTGTCAGAGGGGACTCTAATTCTGTGTTCCACTTGTGAATGTAGGAGGGGAGAGAGTGGCCATCTGAATTTAATAGTAAGTGATAAGTCATGGATATGATGTGTTTAGGAAGTGGTTTCATAGTGCATTAGTTCTCATACAGGGTTAGTGGTCTGGTAAGATGCTTTTTCATCGGGTGAGTATCAATATAGTGTTTGATTTGAGCATAAGAATACCAGTCTAGAGAGTCATCCGACTCTGCTACATCAGTGAATGATTTTAATTTACTGTTTGAAATGTATTTGTATATAGCTATTTGATTTAGATGACTATCTGAATGATCTTTTGATTTATGTTTAGAAAGTGGTAGTTCTGAATTATCTATATATGGGGTCAGTCAGCCAAGGAGATTTGTGAGTGCGTGTTCAGGATCTTATGCCATTGCTTATATAGGTTTTCAAAAAACAGGTAGGTTCTCTCACTTTGAGATCTAGCTGAGGGGGGTAAACATCCTAGCATTCCAACTTTATCTACGTTTAGAATGTCTTTATTTAGTTGTACCCAGGTTTTGGCTGCAGAAATTGCGCATAATTCTGCTTGTAGTTGTAAAGTTACAGCCTTTTTGTAAAGGTCCAGATTTGGCATACCCAGACAACCCTTTTCTTTAGCTAAATAGAGGTTGCACTTATTGACTCTGGGCTTAAGAGTTTCTCCAGATAAATTTATCAATTGCCGATTGTAATTGTTGAAGGTATGTATGATGTAAGGGTTAGGGAGTGTTTGGAGGAAGTAGAGTATTCTGGGCAGCACATTAATTTGTATAACTCCTATGCGTCCTAGCCATGAAAAAAAAGTGTTTATTTTTCCACGCAGATAGGTATCTGTATCTAGAAGGAGTTTGTAATTTACTTCAAATAGTTTAGAGGGTGCTGAGGTGAGATAAATCCCCAGATACTTCAATTTGTGAGGCTGTACAGCAAGTGGACATAGTAGTAATAGGGTAATCTTCAATAGATGCCCCACAAAAAGTAATACTATTAAGGAGTCTAGAAATACTAGACGGTTAAATATTATTATCTATCAAATGACATGGGGGGTGGTCACTGTCCTAAATGTTAAATGTATCAAAGAAGGGGGAGAGGAAGGTGAATCAAAGAAGGGGGAAAGGAAGATGATATCAAAGAAGGGGGAAAGGAAGATGTATCAAAGAAGGGGGAAAGGAAGATGTATCAAAGAAGGGGGAAAGGAAGATGTATCAAAGAAGGGGGAAAGGAAGATGATATCAAAGAAGGGGGAAAGGAAGATGTATCAAAGAAGGGGGAAAGATGCAACACCCATATTTGTGGCACATACACTTGCGGATCATGCAGTTTTTGTAAATATGTTATCAATGTCAG